>NC_142010.1:172636128-172796128 GCF_049901735.1 Notechis scutatus
TATTGCAACACTGACTATACATATGTTATTGGAACAGAGTCTCATTATGTCCAATTCTGATGCTTACTATCTCCAAGTTACAAGCATATCCAAGGAGTTCTGCACTAACTCTATAAATTAGACCTCCCCCTCCTTGATCCTTTATATATTTGGCATCTCTTCTTTGGAGGTCCTTAGAATTATAGCCCAACTGAAGAATGACAAAGCATCAGAAAGATAATTTATCCCCCACAAGCTCTTAAAATCAAATCCAAAAGGATTAACATCTTCAGGGAAGGCAATGTAGGGAAGGGGACAGAAGTCAGTCTGATGAAAGCAGGATTTCAGACTCAGAATATATTCTCATTCCTTGTTTACATGTGTCACAATGCCTCACACATGTAAAAACATATGTCCTTGGGGTGTGATGCTGCTTGCACCATTCTGACAATTATTTGACGCAGGTCCTGATGCAACTTAACCTGAGTTATAGATTTTACTTGCTCTTAGAAAAAAAACACACATCTTCTAATATGGCTTATTGATATCTGTCAACAACACTACTCTCTAGTATTCCAATTTCTAAGGTCCTGCCACAAAGAAGAGAGAGTCAATCTATTCTCCATGAAGCAATGGATGGAAATTAATAAAGAAGAGAACCAACCTAGAAATAAGGAGAAATTTCCTGACAGAATAATTAATCAGTGGAACAGCTTGCCTTTAGAAGTTGTTGGTGCTCTGTCACTTGAGATTTTAAGAAGAAATCAGACAACCACTTGTCTGAAATGGTATAAGGTCTCCTGCTTGAGCAGGAACTAGACTAGAAGACCTCCAAGGTCCCTTCCAATTCTGTTATTTTGTTATTTAGTTTGCACCCTGATATAGGAAGGGGACACGGTGGTTCAGTGGCTAAAACACTGAGCTTGTCAATCAGAAAGGCCGGCGGTTCAGCGGTTCGAATCCCTAGTGCTGCATAATGGAGTGAGTTGTGTCCCAGCTTCTGCCAACCTAGCAGTTCAAAAGCATATAAAAATGCAAGTAGAAAAATAGGGACCACTTTGATGGAAAGGTAACAGTGTCCTGTGCACCTTCGGTGTTTAGTCATGCCGACCACATGACCACAGAGACGTCTTTAGACAGCGCTGGCTCTTTGGCTTTGTAATGGAGATTCCGCCCCCTAGAGCTGGAAACAGCTAGCATGTATGTGCGAGGGGAAACTTTACCTTTACCTATAGCTATGGAACAGGTCAAAAAGAAAATGTTTGATTTAGATCTACAAAAGGACAGCTCAAATTATTCATCATGTTGCTTCAGATAACTTGGCAGCCTCCTTTATGCTGTCTATGGATATTTTTATAGTAGCCTCTTTGCTATAAATAGAACATTTGCATTAATGAGATTCATCATTCTATCCTCAAAACTGGTAGAGGCTGAGTCAGTTGCATACCTTCTGCTAAGCTTTCCTGATCCCTTCTTACTCTTTTATCAATAGTCAATTAGAATATTAGCCTGCAATCTCATTGCCTTCAGACAAGATGGGCGGCACATAAATCCAATAAATAAATAAATAAATACATCTATAGAATAAATAGTTCTGGATTCAGTGGGAGTTATTCCTGAGTAAATTTGCATTAGGAGCCTACTGCTTGTATGCAAGTTTCATCTTATATTCTGTAACTCTTGTTTTTATACACACATGCACATACAAACACACACATGCATATGCTTTGCATGAAAGTACTGTTTCTGTAGAAGAATTTTTGTTGTTTGTGTTACATAGAAAACCTGGACCATTGATTTCAACCTCTAGTAGATAGATGATTGAAAAATTAATTGCCATTATTTTAATTTATCCTTAAATGAGTAGTTGTGCAAGAATGCCTTTGAAAGACAATGTGATTGCAAACATTATCACCATTCCTTCTCCCCAACAAAGTTTTTCAATGAGTGATTTTGCATTATTCATATTCATGTCTATGTTTCACTTATTTCTTATACTAAGTTTTGGTCCTTCTATCTGCTCAAAGCCAGTTAATAATTTTTTTATTTATTTATTGCTTAATTATCTGGAGTGTTTGTTTGTTTGTTTGTTTATATTTGTCAATTGCTTACAAGATAATAGGTATAAGTAAAAACATAGTTAAGAATACATGGATACATATAAGAAAAATAAAAATATATATAAAAGAAACAATAGGACAGGGACGGTAGGCACGTTGGTGCGCTTATGCACGCCCCCTACAGACCTCTTAGGAGAGGGGTTAGGTCAATAGTAGACAGTCTAAGGTTAAAATTTTGGGGGTTTGGGGAAGAAACCACAGAGTCAGGTAGTGCATTCCAGGCATTGACCACTCTGTTGCTGAAGTCGTATTTCCTGCAATCAAGTTTGGTGCGATTAACCTTGAGTTTGTATCTATTGTTTGCTCTAGTGTTGTTATGGTTGAAGCTGAAGTATTCATTGACAGGTAGGACATTGCAATGTATGATTTTATATACTATACTTAGATTGGACCGAAGGCTAGGTTTTCTAGGTCTAGAATTTCTAGTCTGGTGGCATAAGGTATTCTGCAACAAGTAGAGGAGTGGAGAACTCTTCTTGTGAAATATTTCTGGACTTTCTCAACTGTGTTAATATCAGATACGTAATGTGGTTTCCAGACTGATGAGCTGTACTCGAGTACTGGTCTAGCAAATGTTTTGTATGCTCTAGTTATTAGTGTAATATTACCAGAGAAAAAGCTACGTAAGATTAGGTTAACAACTCTTAACGCCTTTTTGGCTATGTAGTTACAGTGGGCTCTAGCACTTAGGTCATTTGAGATGAGTACTCCAAGATCCTTGACAGAGTTTGGATCATCAACAAGGTCTTGACTATTCAGCCTGTATTTTATTTTCTGATTTTTTTGCCAATATGTAGGACAGAGCATTTATTTGTTGAGATTTGAAGTTTCCATTTGTTTGACCACTCTGATACATAGTCAAGGTCTTTTTGAAGGGTAGCAGTATTGTCTGTGGTGTTGAATAGCTTTACATCATCAGCGAAGAGAACACAGTTGCTCTTGATATGATCACAGAGATTTTAGTTTTAGGAGTAGTTTGTTGTGTACACGAGTTGTGTAATCCATATGTTTTTGCAGTGCAAGAGTTGCAGATTACATGATAGTTTTTTCCTAAAACCAAATTGTTTATTAGAGAGTAGGTTGTTTGTTTCTAAGTGGAGGATGATGGATTGGTTAATAATTGATTCCATGACTTTACAGCTGACGCAGCATAAAGAGATTGGTCTGTAATTTTCAACTAGGCTGGGGTCTCCCTTTTTGAAGATGGGGATGGCAAGGAGCTGGTCCTGAAAGATTTTTCAAAGATTATGCTTAGAGGTTCGGCTATGACAGTGGGTAGCTTTTTTAAGAAGTAGGCACATATTCTGTCCAGTCCAATAGATAGAGATGGTTTTAGATTGCGCAGTGCTTTTTCAACAATGTCTTCTGTAAAATCGATATGTATTAGATCATTGTAGTTTGCTGTGGTTCAACTAGGAAATACTGGGCATGATCCACTGCTGTTTACAAATACTGAGCCAAAGAATGTGTTAAAGAGGTTGGCTTTAATAGTGTCGTCGTTGCAATCTTTACCATTATGTCCTTTCAGGGGTGGGATGGACCTTGAGTCTTTTAGTTTGTTGTTTATAAAATTGTAGAAAGCGCGGGTGGAATTGATACATAGAAGGTTTTCTTCTTGTTTAATGTGATAATTGGTGCATTCAGTTTTTATCTGGTGGCATAAATTTTTGTATCGGCTTTTGAAGTTGGCTACGTGACCAGATTTGTTTTTCCGCCAAAGTGATTTCTTTTTGGATTAAAACTTCCTTATTGTTTTGGGTAATTTGTTTTTTCTGGTTTTGGGAGTTGTTAATGGTACATATAGTTTGATGACTCTTTTGACTTCAAGTAAAAATATGTTGCAATGGTCTTCTACAGTATTGCATCCAGAGAATAGAAATTGCCAATCAAGGGATGAGAGATCGTTGTTTATAAGATCATAGTTGCCTTTTTTGAAGTTATAATTGGGATTATGAGATGAGATGAGATGAGATCGAGGCAGTTGTTAAGTCTAGTGTTGTTGGTTACTAGTTGTTCTAGTCCCAGATTTGTTACTGCATTGTAGAAGGTTGCATGTGTGGGTTCAGTTGTACATTCATTAAGGGTCCAGTTAAAATGAGGTAGATTGAAGTCACCAAGAAAGATAAAAGCGTGTGGGCAGGATGCTGCCCATGTTAGTAGTGTATTTAGCTTGTTTGCATGTTTGATGTCATAATCAGGGGCTCTGTAACATAGTAAGAACCGAAATGTAATATTTAAGGACAGTTCACAGATAATGGTCTCAGGAATAGCAATAAATAGCTGCTTGTTGCCATATTTGTTGAATCCATGAGGATCATATCCTGGAGTAGAACAGCAATGTACATATATATGAACACCAGGGTAATCTGTGGATTCTTCTCTTGCAACCTCCCACATCATTTCTATTTACAAGAATAGCTTTGATCTTTATGTAGATTCTGTAGATTATATACTGTATGCAGACAATAAAAATGCTGGATAACTATTTTGTTTACCAATTGCCCACCTTTTTAGAAGAAGGACAAGGGCAAACTGGATTGTTTAAATAGGGTGTCTGAAATGATGCCACTGAGGAGAAAGCTATTCTTTCTTGTTCAAAAAGCAGGATATGTATCAGAAGGGATTTCGGATACGGGAAAGCAGATTCTGATGGAACGTTAGAAAAATTTCCTGAAATCAAGAGCAGTTTGACAGTAGAACCAATTACCTAGAGATGTGGTGAGCTTCTCTTCACTGAAAGTTTCAAGTAGAAGCTAGACAGCCATCTGTCAGGCGTGCTTTAATTTGCATTTCTGCATTGAGCAGAGGCTTTGATTCAATGGCCTAAGGAGTCCCTTCTAACTCTACGATTTTATGGAGCAATAGACAACATTCTGGAGATCAAAAGAGGGCAATGAGTAGTCTTGTGGGTGCCAGTTTGCTTTCTGATAAATGAGGTTCTGTGACTGGCTATGTCAACATGGCAGCATTTCCTGAATGTAAAAGCCACCTATCATGACAATCATTTTTATCAGAATGTTGGCAACCTGCTCTCAAGATTCTGAGAACATGCACCACTCCAAGGGGTTGTCTGTTCTTGCTGTATCCTGTGGTCTTTGCAACAACATATCGGACATGATTAATGACCACAGACAACAGGGTCAGATTTCTCTGACTGCAATCATACCTATATGACACCAAGCTTCCATTAGGATGAAAAAAGGGGTATATCTACTAACATTTGTTCAGAAACCATTGGAAGAAATAGTGGCATAAACTGACAAAACATCCAGAGTGCAAAGAGGGTTTTTTTTCCCTTTTCTTAGCAGCTTTTATGACTTATGCAGGAAATGTTTATCATAAGTTTCTCTCCCAGTGCATTTTTCAAAAGGAACAACCAACACTCAAGTGTCTAGGAAAGAAGCTAAATTAAGCTTCACATTAGAATGAGAAAAGTAGTAAGTAAGTACTGCAACCACGTATTTAGTTTGCCACTGAAAGTTGCAAACAATTGATTATAAGCAAAATGTAAACTGCCAAATTTCAGCTAATTAATTATCTGGAGTGTTCGTTGCTAACTGTCGACAATACCCCTGCATCCAGCGGACAAGAGTGAGCTGTATATGTTCCCTCTGTCATTGACAGTGACATACAGTCAGCCCTGTTAGAGTTGACATAAGGTCATATTTTCCTCTCCAGTGAGACTAGGGCATCTACAAACTGTCGGCTGACGTTTTTAAACTATGATATTACAAACTCCACAGGCTCCTGTGATCTGTTTTACATTCCTTTGTTCCTGAGTTTCTTTTTTTTTTTTTAAAACAAGTTTTATTAATTTTTAAAACACACAAATTATCATTATTCATTACATGTTTAAACCTTTTTTCATTGTCAATTTAACAAGTCAGATAAATTATAATTCTGTTTTAATAATTCTGTTTTATAATTCTGTTCCTGAGTTTCTTGAGTGGGTGGAGACCGAGTCGAAGAATGGTTCCTAATTTCTCAGCTTTGTATTTTCTGACTTCAGTTTACAGGAAAACAAAAAACAAAAGAGAACCACTTTAACTGTTGATTCAACTCTCAGCTTTCATCTAATTAAGAGCCACTAATAGGTATCACTTTGGCAATCAATTTTTATCCCTCTTAGTCCCACTGAATTGTACCTTGCTAAGTGGATTTTGACTTTTGATTGGATCCTAAGTGATTTTAGAATAATGGTAGCTTGCTAGTTCTACGGCTGTAGAGTAAAAGTAATTTAGTACTCTAACAGGGGTGCTGCTGAAATTTCTACTTTTACATTGATGTAGTATACACACTTTTCTAAACATAAGATAGCCTGTAGAAAGTGTGGTGCAATATGATATTTTTGATATTGCCAGGGATCATATGTTCTGCTTGAGGCTGTGTAAATGGTAGGGGAACAATTAGCACAAGCAACATGGATGATGGATGATGATGATGATAAACTTTGGAAAGACTTAATGCAGTAATGGAATTAAAGTACTGGAGGAGGCAAGGATGGAGACAGGATTTCCATAGGCAGATTTATACTTTTGGATTGATAGCAATTGGATGCTGTTTGGTGCTTTGAATTCAAAGGCAAAGAAGATATGTTGCAGTACGAAAGGGTGTAAACAGCACTTACCTGTTAGTCCCTAAACTGCCTGTGACTTTTTCCAAGATTACATAAGAAAGCTTGAGAAAACTTATAGCTGCTATAAGTTACACTGCTTTGTACCCTTGCATGCTCCAATGCTTCCCGCCCCTTTGAATCTGAGTGGGCTGCAAAACTGTATTGCACACAGCCCATCAAAACTTCATGATTCCTGTCTATATGATTTACTATCAAAATACATTAGCGTAACATCAGAATATCATGGTTCAGTTGAAATCTTAAGGTGGTTTTTGTAAATTCGTGGCATAAGAGAGATTACTTGCCCAAAGCTTTTACTGTGATTGCTTTTTAATATGTCAGTCATTTTTCATCAAAGAGAGAAAAGTTTGTAGAAAACAAATACTAAGTTCGGTTATTAATGGACCATCAGTGAGGTTTGGGGCCTTGAGTTTAACCACCATTCTGTATGATATCTCATTGGCAGATTATGGATAATTGCCTTCATTAATTTTTATTTTTGTTTTCTATTTAGTGCTAATTACACAAGCATATGAGGGTTTGAAAATAGTCAACCATTTATTATTGATCAGAATTTATAGTATTTGTAGTACCAAGGGGACTAGGTTACATCAGAGACAATGGCTGTTGTCTGTGTTTCCATTTGCTTGTGTAACATGGCCTTAGAAAGGGCTCTTTGGTAGTCTACAATATAAATAATCACTGGGAACTAAATCTGAAACTCTTTCTTATAGATTAGGGTCTTTCACACCATATCCTGCAGATTCTTAGGATTGTGCATAAAAACTTGATGGGGTTCTGTGACAGGCTAAGAGGAAAAAGTATACTCAAGTCCAGCCAATTTTCCTTCAGAACAGCCTTGTCTCTTGATCAACAATGTTACAATTTTATTCATTTATTTAACATCTTTGTTGGTTTGAAATTTTTTTTGAAACTTTTAGGTTCTTGGTGCCATACACAATCTGTAAAGGTAATTTCTGACAAAGGATCCAGCATAGTACACCCAGAGCTGATCTCACAATAGTTGCAACAAAACAGAGTTGTACAATGTAAGATTTATATTGTATGATTTTAAGGGTTTTTAAGCACTCAAGAACTGAAGCAGAAGGGCTGTACAACAATCTATGCAAACCAATATAAAGAACTTTGGACTCATTGGTTTCAATGGGAGCAATAACCATGGGATTAAAACTACATTCCTATGTCTATATACTCAGAATGGGATTCTGTTGGGCTCAGTTTCATTTAATCTCACCATAAAATATGGAGGTGCAGAGTCCAGGGGAGGTGGGAACCTTTTAGTTACATTGTTACAAGAAATCCTTCCTTCCCCAAATTTCATTTTACTGTTTACATTGTTCATTTGTGTTCCTTTTGATGTGTGTACATTAAGAATAGACTAAAGAGCGGTGATGGCAAAAGCTTTAGTAAACCCCAGCCATAAAGTGTATAGGATGAAGCTTTAAATAGGACCCATAACGAATGTAAGAATCTTCATCCATTGCTATAAAAATCTCTAATGAGTTTCAGATGAAGAAAAGGGAAGAATTAGACTAAACATACACTTATTTTTTTTAAACAAAAGCATTACTATGAAACAGCTATTTATTTGCTGTTTCACTTGGGCCATTTATCTAGCTGTGCTTTTCATCAAACAGAATACTAATATTTTGTTTAATACTTGAATAACAACGTAAGACTTTTCCACTTGGTGAGATATATTATTATGCCTGACAATAATTTTTAACTCTGTCAAGAAATCAAAATAATACTATTGATTCTTAAAGGAAATAAAACCCATACATTTTGTCTTCAATTTGGTATGCGTTACCCTCTCAGAAGAGCAATTGCCTGTTGATGTTTTCCAGATATAATTAAAGGGAAAGTATGAAGTTTGGGATTTCTAATTAAGTTAATTAAGTGGAAGATTTGATTTTGCTGGAAATGCTGCTACAGGTGGAATGCAGCCAGCCTGTCACAGAAACTAGGATCAACCCCCGTGAGAATAGATAAATGATTAGATCAGAAATGCTCTCGGACCTCCCATCCAGCTCTGGTTTAGGAGCAATCAGAAATAGATATTGACTTAACTGAAGTTAGCCTGCTTAACAGGCTGCAGATCGTACTTGATAAGCCTTCTTGGTCTGGACCAAATCTCTTAATCACTTAATCACTCTTCACTATGCTTGGAATCTGAGCTAGCTTCTTTTTTTGACCTGTATAGGGATATGCGGCCTTAGATCCTGGTCCAAACTAATCTTTAATCCAGGTTCTCTTTTCTCCTTGACATTAACTCCTGGATCAACTAGCTTGAAAGAAAAGAATTAAATTAGATTTTAGACATTAAGTCTATCAGTCTAAATATGGTAACCGGCAATGGAAGAAGCTAACTCTCTCTGTCTCTGTCTCTCTCTCTCTCTCTCCCTCTCCCTCTCTTTTTCCTGGATTCAGATTTTATTTAAGATCACACAATTCCCTACAAGTTGGTAATAGTGTAGCTTCATCTATTTAGATTTATTTTTTTTTGCAATTTTAAAAATCTTTTAAAACTTGCTTTATGTCTTATATTGTACATTTATGGAACTCCCCTTTTGGGACGTGTTGTTTATTTTATGATTTTGGTTTATGATAGTAACAAACTTTAACTGTTTAATATCTGCCATTTTGCCACATGAACGCATTTTATTAATCAGCATTTTTTTAAAAAAAGAAACTTATTTTTTTTCAATAATTAAATGAAGCCATCAGTTTCTTCTTAAAAGGATTCCCAAAGGATTGCACATGAACCGATGATTGAATCAATAATAATAAAAAAAATTAAAAGATACATGTAAATTTTCCTGGAATTTATTCCCTGTGACTCCCCATAACTAACCTGGTATATTCCAAACTATTTGTATCTAGCTATAATAAATTTTGTAGTAACATGTATTCAAAAAGTAAGGAAGAGTTACCTACTGCTGATGTACATAGAAACAGTCTTTTTTCAAAGGCTAGCAACTAAAGCATATTGGCACACCATAGTCAGAGTCCCAAAGAGAGGTTCTGTGGGGTCAGGGAGAGGGCAGATGACAAAATCAGTGATCCTTGTGTTGTGCAGGGATAGCTGAATAGGCACTGGGGCTTAGGGTGTCATAGCTTAAGGAACACCAACAGTTTCCTTCTTCCAAATCATTGTAAAAATGCAAATTTTTGCATCTGCAGGAGGTAGTGCTATCTGTCAATGTGACCTTAGGATGCCATGTAACCATTGGCTGGCCCTGGTGTTGTGACATGGCACATGTGTTGAAAGAGGCAAAGAGTGCAATTATGCAACCCTCCTTGCAAGATTTTGACAAAAGGAGCCAGACTCTTCAGAGATTTCTAAAACTAAGCAATAATAAATTGTAAAATTTCCTTTAAGCTACGTTTCAGTTCTCGTCATTGATGGAAGTCCCCACACAGCTTTCTTGGCAACAGTGCAAAAAACGTTGTCACTGTTTTCTTCCACATTTTTTTCTTTTAAAACTTCCAGGTCTAGGCTGTAGCCCTGGGATGACCTGATATTCTCTCATACAAGTACAAACCAGGCCTAGACCACTTTTGTTTCCAAAGTGAAATATAGTCAGCCAAGGACTATCACCTACACAGCATTAATTGGCTCCTTTTTCAAGCTGCCAGGTGACCTAAATTAGATGCTCTCCTTTTTCAAAGTGGAGGTATTCTTTAGTATTTTGCATGCTCTACTATTCCATATGTATATCTATATCTATCAAAATTAAAATTAATAATTTCCACCATTGAAACTGTCTGAATTTTTTTTGACAGAAATAATTCTGATTCTTTGATAATCGAATAGTGCTAAAATTATTTCATAACTAGTAAAGTCTTCCCATTCAAATATGGTCCCATCTAGTATGATAAAGAGATGGACATGTCACTACTGAGCATCTGGATATTCAGGCTGTTAATTAGAATGTAAAAGGCAATTAATTTATTGTGTTGCATGACATTCTATATTTGTACATATGACAAGCTATGCCTGTTGCAATTTCCTTTTGTATACAGCCATTAAATGTATAACATCCTTTTCTCTTTTCATATTGTCTGCATTCAAATACACGTGGTACCACATTGTTTCAGATTTCATAAAACAAAAATCTTGGATTGTTTTGCAGTTAGTGCACAATTTGCAAATTATTTCAAAATATGATTTTTCACTTTTCCCAATAGCCATAGTACTGGGGAGGAGAAGAGAATAGATCAATTATAATTATTCTTTGACTAATATTTAATACCATGTTTTTGTTTTACAAAAAAGGAAAAACCCTATGGGATGAGTTTCACCTACTTAGACCTTCAAAACAAGACATTCAGTCAAGCCATCAGCAATATGGCAGGTACTTACTAACACCACATGCCAGGAAAGAAGGTCATTGTTGATTGGCTGGCTGATTTAAAGCCTCCTCTTGCTGATTGCCTCTGAAACTATAGGTATGCCTGTATGGAATAATTTATTGTCATTATTGTTATAATACACTGGAAGTCCTCATGTTAGTGAATGCAGTGGCATAAACATTGCAAAGCAAATATCAGTTTATCAGTTCATTAGAACTCTATTTCACACAAAACCTCTTTGCTTCCACAGCTTTTTTTCTCCCTGATAGTGTCCAGGTCTTGCTATACCTTGTACTGATAGTTTGTTACTGATAGGCTTTAGAGCTTGACTTTTTTCTTCAATCAGACTGTATATAACTCACAATAATTTACTAAGCTTTTTATTTCTAGAAAGTCAATGTATTGTCTATTAAGGGTCAATTTTGTTTAATAAAAATGTATTCTGTAACTCTATTGCATAATTATGGATGCAGAAAGGATGCTCAACCCTTCTTCTTCCTAGCGTTATTCCTGTGCTATGGCAGGGTTGGCAAAGCTCTCTCCATTTGGCTTGATCTGGGACATCTTCATGAGCGATGCCCATACATTTCATGTCCTCCTTGATGAGATCCATCAACTGTTTCCTGGGTCTGCTATGAGGTTGCCAGCCATCAGGGTTCAGATGCATGGTTTTCCCAAATATTGGACCTAAAATGGCACCTTTATGTGAATCTCAACCCTATCCACAGTAACCCCATTGTACAGCTATAGCAACAGAAATTAAGAGCAGAGATCTTCCCAATTTAGTAATCCTTTATGATTCAAATATTTGTGTATATTATATATTTATGCATGCAATCTCTGCCTGCAGGAAGTGGGAGAACTTAAGAGGTTCTGAACCAAATTTGTAACTTGGGCTTCACATTAGTTCTGTTTCATATGAGTTGATGGTTGTTTTACCCTGTAACTGTCTCATAATGTTCAAATTCTTCACTGGAATTTCATTTAAATCTTTAATGAGAACGCAACTGAAATTTTGAATCCCTTTTTGTTAGATTTTCAACATTTTAAAGTGTGTTGCATACAGAGGAAATTAGTTGGTTTGTTACCATGGAAACCTATATGTTCTTAATAATATTTTGTGACAAGGTGGATGATCTAGAACTAAAGATATTCTCCTTAAAAAAAGAAGAATAGATTAAAAAAACAAGCAAACAAATAATACAAATCAGGTTATTGTGGGTGGCCCAAATTCCATGCATTGTCCAGGTATTTTCCCATGTCATTGTAGTTGTGCTTTTAAAGTTGTAGCAACGTTTCGGCAGAATCTCATCTGCCATCATCAGGCTTCTGTATTGTGTTCGTCTGATGATGCCTGATGATGGCAGATGAGATTCTGCCGAAACGTTGCTACAACTTTAAAAGAACAACTACAATGACATGGGAAAATACCTGAACAAAGCTGAATAACATACATACATACATACATACATACATATATGGATCTTTGGTTATTGGGTTTTCTCCGCGTAAGATTGAGTATCTAGGCAGCGTTTGATGAAGTCTCATTCATCATCTTCAGGCTTGTGTCTTGGCTCTGTGCTTCTCAGAGTGAGCACAGAGACTCTGAGAAGCACAGAGCCGAAGACACAAGCCTGAAGATGATGAATGAGACTTCATCGAAACGTTGCCTAGATACTTCCAATCTTACGGAGAAAACCCAATAACCAAAGATCCACATACAAATACCCATGAGTACCTCAGAAAACAAATATATATATATATATATATATATATATATATATATATATATATATATATATATATATATATATATATATATATATATATATATATATATATATATATATATATATATATATATATATATGTTCGGCTTGGTTTGGGTATTTTCCCACGTCATTGTAGTTCTTTTAAAGTTGTAGCAACGTTTCAGCAGAATCTCATCTGCCATCATCAGGCTTCTGTATTGTGTCCGTCTGTGGGTCAGACTTTTACAGTGGTTTCAGATTTAAATTTGGGGCAGCCTATTGCTGTGCCAGAATGGTTTTTTCTTCATCCTGATTGGTTGGGAGTCTTGGTCTGTGTTTATTGGTCTCGGAGTTTGCTGTGTTCTGCTTGATGGGTGTCTCTGATATCTTCTGTCTGTTTTTTGGCTCTTTTTGTATCTTGATTGGCTGGCAGCATTGTGTTACTTTAATGGAGGCCTTTAGTGCAGCTTGGCTTCGGGTAAATGGACGGCTATCATTAGTTAGGAAGCTGGGTTTCATCTGGGTGCCTGGTTGGGGTGTGTTTGAGCTGGAGGTATCACATACATTGGACAGACCAATAGAAGAATAAGTACCCGCCTGGATGAACACAAAAATGCAGTCAAAAAGCTGGAACACACTTCCTCACTAGTCCAACACATGGAAGCTACAGGTCATAGCATCAACTTCAATGGCACCAAAACCCTGGCCACTATGGAAAACCCTAGCCACAGAGTCATCAGAGAAGCCATAGAGATTGAAAAAAGACCAGAAAGCATGAACAGAAGAGATGATTCCACCAGGCTGTCAATCATTTGGAAGCCTGCACTCACAAACAAAAAAATCTCCACACCACAAGCCAGGCAAACACCTGGGCACAAACAGATCCCCCCTGATACCTCCAGCTCAAACACACCCCAACCAGGCACCCAGATGAAACCCAGCTTCCTAACTAATGATAGCCGTCCATTTACCCGAAGCCAAGCTGCACTAAAGGCCTCCATTAAAGTAACACAATGCTGCCAGCCAATCAAGATACAAAAAGAGCCAAAAAACAGACAGAAGATATCAGAGACACCCATCAAGCAGAACACAGCAAACTCCGAGACCAATAAACACAGACCAAGACTCCCAACCAATCAGGATGAAGAAAAAACCATTCTGGCACAGCAATAGGCTGCCCCAAATTTAAATCTGAAACCACTGTAAAAGTCTGACCCACAGACGGACACAATACAGAAGCCTGATGATGGCAGATGAGATTCTGCTGAAACGTTGCTACAACTTTAAAAGAACTACAATGACGTGGGAAAATACCCGAACCAAGCCGAACACCATACATGTAAGTACCCGCGAAAACTTAAGAAAACAAATATCAAACCTCTACGGGGAGGAAATAAACAGCCAGATCAAAACCTACGAGAAACTGGAAATTAAAAGAGCAGGAATACTATGTGACCTCCAATTCCTACGCAGCTGCAGAGACAACAATACTACACCAACCTGCTTCAAATTAACATTTCATCAAAGCACAGCAGCCACTAAACGTATCCTGAAAAGAACTGAAATGGCTTTACTACGGAACGAGCTCCACAGTAAGAGATTCCGATTAGATCAGTTAAACAAAGATTTGCTAGCACTACACCTGGAACTGAGCAGCAAAATCCACCCTCTACTTTGGGACAAGATAAAACAACTTACAACTTGGAGAGCTGATTCTGAAGGCATTTACAAACAGGAAAAATTATTGAAAAAATTAAAGAAATTAGAACATGACAAGAAAACCCCCAACAACTCACAACAACACCTGAAACAATTAGTGCACAACGTTTCCAACAGAGAACTCACCAAAACAGAAACAGATGTTCTAACCAAAGGATTCAATTATGCTATAGCACCCCAAAAATCCCCACAGAATCCATCATATGTGCAGTAGAATCCAGCCTAACTAAATTAAATACAGATGAAGCTGATAAAATAAGACACCAAGTTACCAATATCCTATGCACAAGCAAGCCACCCAAAAGCAACTTACAGAAAAATGAAATTAAAGCACTACAAACCCTGAAAAGAGATAGCAGCATAATCATCCTCCCAGCAGACAAAGGAAATGCCACTGTAGTAATGGACAGAAAAGACTACGAAACAAAATTGACAGACCTACTCCAAGACTCCACATACAAACCCATAAACACAGACCCAACCACATATCTGGAAAAATTAACCAAGAAGAAAATTATAACCAGCCACATAAGCAAAGAGATCCAACACACGATTATACCCAGAGAGAAATCTTCCAGATGCCCCAAACTATACGGCCTCCCAAAAATACACAAAGAAGGCATACCTCTCAGACCCATAGTCAGCTCCAGAGGAGCACCACTACAAAACCTAGCCAAATACCTAGCAAAGCAGCTACAGCCCCATGCTGAAACAGCAGCTTCACGTGTACAAAACTCATACCACTTCTTGGAAATGATCAAAGATCTACACATGGAGCAAGAAGATCTGCTTGTAAGTTTTGACGTGGTTTCCCTATTCACTCAAGTCCCGATAAAAGAGACCCTTGAAATCATCAAAAATAAATACCAACCAGCCAAACACCTCATGGAACTAACAGAACACTGCTTAACCAACACATATTTCATATACAAAGGACAAAGATACAAACAAATAGAAGGAGCCCCCATGGGATCACCACTGTCACCTGTCATTGCTAACCTGTTCATGGAAGAATTCGAATCCAGAGCCCTGGCCAATGCCATCCTCAAACCCAAACTATGGTTAAGATACATCGATGACACATTCGTGATTTGGCCCCATGGACAAGAAAACCTAAACAATTTCCTAACACACCTAAACAGCGCACACCCCAAAATCAAGTTCACCATGGAAACAGAAACAAACAAACAACTACCATTCCTAGATGTACTAATCTACAAAAAAAACAGATGGCACACTAGGACACACCATATACCAGAAGAAAACACACACCAACCGCTACCTCAACGCCCAATCCCACCACCACCCAGCACAGATAAACTCCGTGGCTAAAACACTAATTACCAGAACCAAACGCCTGGCAGACAAGACACACATTAAGGCTGAACTATGCACCCTGACTAAAGTACTGACAGCCAACGGCTTCCACAAAAGCAAAATCACCAGCTTGATCCACAAAAACACACTGAAACATAATAGAGACCCAGAAGATGAACAGACCTATGGAACAGCTGTCCTGCCCTACATAAGAGGTACTACAGACAAAATTAGTAAGGTACTACACAGACATCACATCAGGACTGCCTTCAAAACAGACAGAAAAATAGCAGCCATCCTTAGCAACCCCAAAGATAAAATTGACCTGGAAAACCAAGGCATATACGAAGTCCCCTGTGCATCATGCCCGGCCACATACATTGGACAGACCAATAGAAGAATAAGTACCCGCCTGGATGAACACAAAAATGCAGTCAAAAAGCTGGAACACACTTCCTCACTAGTCCAACACATGGAAGCTACAGGTCATAGCATCAACTTCAATGGCACCAAAACCCTGGCCACTATGGAAAACCCTAGCCACAGAGTCATCAGAGAAGCCATAGAGATTGAAAAAGACCAGAAAGCATGAACAGAAGAGATGATTCCACCAGGCTGTCAATCATTTGGAAGCCTGCACTCACAAACAAAAAAATCTCCACACCACAAGCCAGGCAAACACCTGGGCACAAACAGATCCCCCTGATACCTCCAGCTCAAACACACCCCAACCAGGCACCCAGATGAAACCCAGCTTCCTAACTAATGATAGCCGTCCATTTACCCGAAGCCAAGCTGCACTAAAGGCCTCCATTAAAGTAACACAATGCTGCCAGCCAATCAAGATACAAAAAGAGCCAAAAAACAGACAGAAGATATCAGAGACACCCATCAAGCAGAACACAGCAAACTCCGAGACCAATAAACACAGACCAAGACTCCCAACCAATCAGGATGAAGAAAAAACCATTCTGGCACAGCAATAGGCTGCCCCAAATTTAAATCTGAAACCACTGTAAAAGTCTGACCCACAGACGGACACAATACAGAAGCCTGATGATGGCAGATGAGATTCTGCTGAAACGTTGCTACAACTTTAAAAGAACTACAATGACGTGGGAAAATACCCGAACCAAGCCGAACACCATACATGTAAGTACCCGCGAAAAACTTAAGAAAACACACACACACACACATATATATATATATATATATATATATATATATATATATATATATATATATATATATATATATATATATATATGAATGTACACACACACACACACACACACAAACCATGAAAAATAATAATAATTTAATTGGTAACTTTGGATTAGAAATAATTGCTTATAAAATAAGGTATCTTATTTAGAAAGTATACACACAGTATCTTTTTCTCTAGTCTATGTCTGCTGTGTTAAAAATGAATATTTATTTTGAGATGGATAAATTAACTTCTTTGATTAGAGAAAAGACACTATCTACATTTATTGGTGACTAGAAACCTCTTACGAACTTTTAGTGTGAAAATGAAAAAAAAGAACTTGTGATTCATGACTTTGATGATTTAGATAGGATAGAGTATAGAATGAACACATGATGTAGTATTTTAGACACTTCGAACTATAATTGTACTTATAACTGATGTGAAGAAGCATTTCGTATGTCTTTTATCTTTCTTTTGTTTTCTTTATCTTTTTTCTTCTCTTGCATTTTGCTTTCTCTTTATTTTTTCTTCCTTGCTTTAGTTTTTAAATATTCTTTTTTTCAAAGTTCCAATAAAAATAATTTTTAAAGAAAGAAAATGAAGGTTTATCTATTTGTTATGTCAGAGCCATTGTGGTGCAGTAGTTAAGGGGAGGGATTAGGAACAAGGAGAAAGAGATTCTAGTCTTTTCAAAGACATAGAAGACAGCTGGGTGTCTTGGGCCAATCACTCTCTATCAGCCCTAGACTAGTAAATAAAACAACATATATCTACTAATACTCACTGGACTATTGTGGTGGATAATGGTCCATCACCTTCAATAAAGTACCCTTCATCCTACAGTGGATTGATTTTAGATGATAATGATAATAATAATAATAATAATAATAATAATAATAATAATAATAATAATAATAATAATAATAATAATAATAATAATAATGTATTCATGCATTCCCCAGATCCCAATAGCTAGGTGGTTTACGTTAATCAAAAAATAGTATCCAGTAATGTGTATACCACTCATCAATCCCAAATCATCAAATTAGTGGAGCACAAACAATAAATATGATCAGGTATTTTATAACTGTCATAGACACAGGTATAAATTTCTATTTGGTATTAATGAATTAATATTTTTGGACAACTTTTTCTATGCTATCTGTTTTTGAAATCCTGTTTTTCATCATTCTGGGAAATCATACTGAAATTCTTGCAATGTTAGTAGCTCATCCTACTGAGAATGTTTTGTTTTAATCACTTATTCAAACGGGGATCCTAGAGAAACTATCAAGAAAAATCTTACTTCGGTGTAAGCAGCTGGAATGTAAAATATCTACCTGAAATTATAAAACAGACTTTGCCTCCCTGTCCTGACCCAAAATTAGTTTTGTTGTTATTATCTGATGGTTTGTGTAAGGATCTGATTCACAATGAGCTTGTCACAGTTTTGTGACTGACAGTTTGAGTGAAAATAGCCAAAAGGTGTAGCATTCTCACCAAGTCATGCTGAACATATTAAAGAGAGGGGCAAATAGTCCTGTCAGAAAAGTAAATGCATCAGCTCAGACCAGATTTCTGCAAACTGGTGCCCTCCAAATGTTCTGGCATTGCCCACATTGAGAATGTCTATCTGTGTGTAGGGAAGCTGAAGCAATACATCATAATATGTGCTATCCAACAATATTAAACAGAGCAGTGATAATGTTTTTTAAACAGTGTACATCCATCATCTATTCATTAGTCTTGTTGGAGCTATCAGGATAATCATCCCATTACTTACAGGCCATATTCAATTCATCCGTCAGTTCTTCTATTGTTTAACCACACTGCACTTGGATTGAGAAGAGCAGATCATGGCTTGTTTTATTTTTTAAATCACTCGCTTGCCTTTTTGTGTTACTGAATTATATATTTAAAAAGAAGGGGAGGTGGGAACAAGTTGGATTCAAAATTGCCTTGCTTCTAATGTGTTTGGAACACTGTGTGTAGTTGCTGCTGGTCTCTTACTTGTGGTGCTTATAAATAAAGGAAAATCTTTCTTATGCCTGACAAAGCTAAGCTTTGGTGGAGAGGATAGGGCATCCCACTTTGGTATTTGCAGTGAGTTTTGACGAATGCACGGCCTGTGTTTTGGGTGTTAAGGGAAATGTAAAAATATGTCTAGATCTTGCGAATGCTCACGTGGCGATTTGTTGGTTTGATTTTTCAGGTCGTGATTTGGCAAGCACAACCCTCCCTGGATACCCTCCACACGTCCCCCCTGCTGGACAGGGCAGCTACTCTGCTCCAACGCTGACAGGGATGGTGCCTGGTGAGTTTTCATTAAAAAAAAAAGAGGGGGGGGGCGGGAAATACGAATGAAAGCAATGACTTTCAGCCACAAAGCCAAGGATTTCCTTTGTGCTCCTTTTACATGCCAGCTGCATCTAGATTTACAAACCTGAAGGCAAGGAGAGATGTTAAACACACAATTAGGCAACTGCCTTTCTCTGACTCTGTAATTGTATTATGACAATGATGTATATAACTCCTGGAAACTTAGACCTTGACTTCATTCTGATGGGAGGGAGACTGATTTAAAAGAACTGGTATCCCTAAGAGAAGTTATTCAGTCAAAATATGTCTGGAAGGAAGCTTTCTGTTGAATACATATTACAAGAGATATATGTAAGATTAATTTTGGGATTACTTTGCTCGTTGCATTTTTAGTATGTGAATCTTTTAAATTAACTTGGTTATAAACATGTCTCGCAATTGTACCTGTAGGTTCTCATACTTAGAAGTGATATACTTAATCTATTCAGGTAGTCCTCAACTGACAACTATTAAACTTTGTTTAATGATCACTCAAAGTTACAATGCCACTAAAAAAGTGAGTTATGACTCTGGATGGTATACAACAGAGCTAAACAACAACAACAATCAATAAAGGAAAATATTTGTAGCTAAGGGATGACATGAAGGATCCTTGATGCTCTCTGAGCTTGGCTGTTTTCTCGTAGACGTTTCATACCCAATCTAAGTAACATCATCAGTGCTTGTAAGGAGTGTTGTTCTGCCAACTAGATTCCATCAGACGAAGCTCCCCAGCTGATGGGACATGCAGCCTGTTCCCCCACCCCACCCCGATGTATATGGTGGGATGGGCAGATGTAATCAAGGAGAGGCTGTCCCTCAGATAACCAGCCCCATGCCATGTAGGTCTGCTTAGAAAAGTGAATCTCTCTTTTTTGTTATTTCAGTTTGAAAGGTCAATTGATTACTTTGATCCGAAGAAAAAGCCTTTTTTAATTCTTGTTTCTGAAGCACTGCCTATATTCAGTACTTGACTTTGAGGAGAGCTTCAATTGTAGCTTTATCGAAATGCTCCTTCAAACTTGCACAGTCATAGATTTTACCACTGCTAAAATATATTGTGTTTATCAGTCCCTAGTATTGAAAGGAGACAGAAAATTGAGCTGATCTTACTGACTATGTAAAAGTTTCTGAATTTCTCTTACTATTTAGCCAATGAAGCTTCATCTGTATAAACAAAAATGATTTTGACTGGTCAGTCAGTGCTTTCTCACCAATTCTTTATTCAGAAAATACATGATTAATTCAACAGTAATAGATCCACCTCTTGCAAAATCATTTTTTTCTTAACACAGTTAAATGGAATCAATAAATTCTTTTACATTTCTAGTTAATCATGTAACCTGAAAATTGAAAATTACCAGCCCACCACATATGCGTTTGGAACAAACAAAAAAGAATTCTGCAGTGGTTTTCTGAAATATATCCTCACTCTCATAAAGTGAACAAGCTACATCATCTTATACTCATTATACAGTAGGTGTAATATTAGAGATACAACTAAATTACTGAACATATTCAATTTTATACTAGAAATATATATATATATTATATATATATAGTAACTATAATATATATATATATAATATATATTATACTATATATATATATATATATATATATATATATATATATATATATATATATATATATATATATATATATATATATATATATATATATATATATATATATATATATGTTTTCTGAGGTTCTCGGTAGTATGTGGATCTTTGGTTATTGGGTTCTGCCATAGATCAAGGCTTCTGGCACGTTGGCGAGGTCCCACTCGCCATCTTCAGGCTGGTGCTTGCTTGTGCCAGTGCAAGCTGCTTGCACTGCTTGCACTGGCACTAAGCCGAAAGCACCAGCCTGAAGATGGCGAGTGGGACTCGCCAAACGTGCCTAGATATGAATCTTACGCGGGAAGAACCTGAATAACAAAGATCCATAATATATATATATATATATATATATATATATATATATATATATATATATATATATATATATATATATTCTTAAGTTTCGGTACTTACATGTATGGTGTTCGGCTTGGTTCGGGTATTTTCCCACGTCATTGTAGTTCTTTTAAAGTTGTAGCTTTCAGCAGAATCTCATCTGCCATCATCAGGCTTCTGTATTGTGTCCGTCTGTGGGTCAGACTTTTACAGTGGTTTCAGATTTAAATTTGGGGCAGCCTATTGCTGTGCCAGAATGGTTTTTCTTCATCCTGATTGGTTGGGAGTCTTGGTCTGTGTTTATTGGTCTCGGAGTTTGCTGTGTTCTGCTTGATGGGTGTCTCTGATATCTTCTGTCTGTTTTTGGCTCTTTTTGTATCTTGATTGGCTGGCAGCATTGTGTTACTTTAATGGAGGCCTTTAGTGCAGCTTGGCTTCGGGTAAATATCCTATATTTTATATGGTATTCAGCTTTGTTTGGGTATTTTCCCATGTCATCATAGTTGTGCTTTTAAAGTTGTAGCAACGTTTCGGCAGATTCTCATCTGCCATCATCAGGCTTCTGTATTGTGTTCGTCTGTGAGTCAGACTTTCACAGCCGTTTCTGTTTTAAATTTGGTGCTAGCCTACTGCTGTGCCAGAATGTTTTTTTCTTCATCCTGATTGGTTGGGAGTCTTGGTCTGTGTTTATTGGTCTTGGAGTTCGCTGTGTTCTGCTTAATTGGTGTTTCTAATATCTTCTGTCTGTTTTGTAGCTTTTTTTGTCTTGATTGGCTGGCAACATTGTGTTTCCTGTATTGGAGGCTTTTAGTGTGGCTTGGCTTTGAGTAAACAGACGGCTATCATTTATTAGGAAGCTGGGTTTCATCTGGGTGCCTGGTTGGGGTGTGTTTGAGCTGGAGGTATCGGGGGGGGGGGGTGTCTGTTAGTGCCCAGGTGTTTGTCTGGCTTGTGGTGTGGAGATTTTTTTGTTTGAGAGTGCAGGCTTCCAGATAATTGACAGTCTGGTGGAGTCATCTCTTCTATTCATGCTTTCAGGTCTTTTTTCAATCTCTATGGCTTCTCTGATAATTCTGTAGCTGGGGTTTTCTATAGTGGCTAGGGTTTTGGTGCCATTGAAGTCGATGCTATGACCTGTGGCTTTCATGTGTTGGACTAGTGAGGAAGTGTATTCCAGCTTTTTTACTGCATTTTTGTGTTCATCCAGGTGGGTACTTATTCTTCTATTGGTCTGTCCAATGTATGTGGCAGGGCATGATTCACAGGGGACTTCATATATGCCTTGGTTTTCCAGGTCAATTTTATTTTTGGGGTTTCTTAGGATGGCTGCTATTTTTCTGTCTGTTTTGAAGGCAGTCTTGATGTGATGCCTGTGTAGTATCTTACTGATTTTGTCTGTATTACCTCTTATGTAGGGCAGGGCAGCTGTTCCATAGGTCTGTTCATCTTCTAGGTCTCCATTATGTCTCTGTGTTTTTGTGGATCAGGCCAGTGATTTTGCTTTTGTGGAAGCCATTGGCTGTCAGTACTTTATCAAAATCAAAATCAAATTCACCATGGAAATGGAAACGGAAACAAACAAACAACTACCATTCCTAGATGTACTAATCTACAAAAAAACAGATGGCACACTAGGACACACAATATACCAGAAGAAAACACACACCAACCTCTACCTCAACACCCAATCCCACCACCACCCAGCACAGATAAACTCCGTGGCCGAAACACTAATTGCCAGAACCAAACGCCTGGCAGACAAGACACACATAAAGACTGAACTATGCACCCTGACTAAAGTACTGACAGCCAACGGCTTTCAAAAAAAGCAAAATCACAAAAAAACACACACACACTGGCACAGCGTAGGCTAGCACCAAATTTAAAACAGAAATGGCTGTGAAAGTCTGACTCACAGACAAACACAATACAAAAGCCTGATGATGGCAGATGAGATTCTGCCGAAACGTTGCTACAACTTTAAAAGCACAACTATAATGACGTGGGAAAATACCTGAACAAAGCTGAATACCATGCATATAAATACCCGCGAAAACTTAAGAAAACACACACACACACACACACACACACACACATCTCAAATCTTTCTTTCATGATAATATTCTGATCTAAAAAATGAAAGTTGTTTGTCATTCTTCTCAGTCCCTTTTTCTTCCTTCAAACTAGGCTAAACTAGCATCCAAAATAATTTACTGATCCTCTCTTGTCACTTAACATTTGGAGGGCCCATTTCAGAAATCTCTTATGAATGCACTGCAGTCTTTTATCATTTGGCTGTGCAACAGACGACAGATCAGCTTTATTACGCACACATCAGTGTGATATGACTGAATTATTCTGTGCTGACATTTATACAGTGAGAATTCATTTTACCAATTCTCAGACACTCACTTCTAGACATATTGATCTCTTGTAATAATTTTCAAAACATGCAAAAAAGTGGCTGTAATAAATCTTTTAATAATTAGCCATAAGGGAGGGCTATAATTAATGAACATAGTAGGGAAAAACTATAAAATAAAGAAAGTGTAAAGGAGCAGCTCCTTATTCTCTTCTGCCAATAGTATATACTTTCCTGCAGAATCTTACTCTGAATCGTGCTACTAAAAGGAAAGATATAGAAATGAACACTATAGCTTTTCAGTGTGTAAAAGGTAAAGGTTCCCCTCGCACATATGTGCTATTCGTTTCTGGCTCTGGGGGGCGCTGCTCATCTCCGTTACAAAGCCAAAGAGCCAGACGACTCTGTGGTCATGTGACTGGCATGACTAAATGCTGAAGGCGCATGGAATGTTGTTACCTTCCCACCAAAGTGGTCCCTATTTTTCTACTTGCATTTTTACATGCCCTTGAACTGCTGGGTTGGCAGAAGCTGGGACAAGTAATGGGAGCTCACTCCATTATGCGGTGCTAGGAATTCAAACTGCCGACCTTTCTGATTGACAAGCTCAGTGTCTTATCCACTGAGTCACCGCATCAGTGTGTATAATATCTGTCAAATAGTAGGATTTGTTCCATAAAGATCAGATCTGGAGGCAGGTATCTTGGAATAAGATATATGATAAGCAGAAAATCGGCACCAAGGTCAATTTGAGTAATATTGGTCACAATCCTCCTTAGTGTTGAAAATGAGAATTGCATTAGATTTATTGGCATTCCTAAATCATCATGAAGCCAGGACAATTGAAGAATATGTGGTATGTAGTCACCAGTACGAAATGCATACTCATCACAACATAACTCATGCTGAGTCCCCAGACTATGGTTTGTTTATTTTTAAATATTGTCCTCTAATACAGGATTTTTCAACCTTTGAAACTTTAAGACACGTGGACATCAACTCCCAGAATCTTCCAGCCAGCCTGGCTGGCTGAGAGATTCTGGGAGTTGATGTCCACCTGTCCTAAAGATGCCATAGTTGAGAAATTCTGCTCTAGTATATACTATTGCCTCAGATACAGTCCTTTCCATTCAGGAAAACTATGTTTAAACCTGTTCTTTGAGAAATATATGTAGGAAAAAATATAAAATTTGTAATATGGTCCAGTAAATCAATCAGTACAGCAGATTTTTTTAATGGTTAAGCAATCCAAAGTGCTTGATATGTTTTCAGGATAAATTTCATGCGTGTGTATTTGTGTGTATGTCTGTGTGTATGTGTACTAAACTTGTAGAAATACAATGTAAGTCACACTGAGAAGTCACATTAAATTTTCTAAAGGAAAAGTAAGATTCAAATATAATAAAGTTCCTAGATTCAGAAAATCAAATATGATTGTTGAAAATACGATTATATATACGGACTGGAAACAAGACGACACATCTATTTTTATCTTGTCTTCTGTGAGTTTTCGAGAAGCATGTAATGGTTCTTCAGTCTGATTCTTTTCTTCTTAATAGCAACTTTCCATGGTGTCTTATTAATTGAATTGCCTAGCTCATGTCATGCTTCCCATACTGTACTTCCCCATTCTGTATTTTCACGGGAACCATCATTGTTTATTTAATGAGTAACAACATGATTATTTTCTTAGTTGATTCCCAACATCTTGATGACCATAGGAAGCATCTCCCAAAACTGGGTTTTTAGGTGCAATTGTGGAAGATGATGTCAACCCTGAAGCTGACCTAACAGGTGATGCTAAGGTTGAGTTACACTTATTCACATGATATGAGTTTTTAGATAGCTACAGCCCATTCCAATTTCATAGAATGTTCATCAAATAATTAGATTGTATGTTTTTGGAGTGATTTGGAGCAACATTGAGTGGTGTGTGTGTGTGTGTGTGTGAGAAAGAGAGAGAGAGAGAGAGAGGATCTATCTATCTATCTATCTATCTATCTATCTATCTATCTATCTATCTATCTATCTATCTATCTATCTAACTTTGCATAGCAAAGAACTGTTTCTATTTCTTTGGCCTAACATACATGGCACCTTCATGGACTGTTTATTAAAGAAATTACAGTAATGTACATTCCTTATGTTTACCTCTGATTGGAAACTGGTTTTTTCCTATGTTCATTCAGGAAAAAAATCTTATATAGTCAAGAAATGATTATATGGTAAAAAATAATAATTTTTTTTGGCTTCTGTTCTGTCCTGCGATGAAGTTGTGTATTGATCTGTATGGTGATAATCAGGGTTAATTTGTGGATGACCCTTCCTTGAAGCTAGGGGATAGATTTAGTTAATCTTCATATCTTTTTCACTCTTAGTATTCTATTCTCTCTGATGTCTATTTTGACAGTGATACTGTCAAGCCATTTCATGGGTGGATATGTAAAAGCATGAGTTCTATTACAGGTTAACAAGGTTTGAGGATACATTTTTTTATGGAATCACTGAATATGTCCCACAGAAATGTTCCACATTTTGTATGCTTTTTGTATTTTACTGTGAACACAGAAGGCAGGAATGGTCAAAGAGATTAATTCAATGAACCATAAAGTACAAAGCAATAGATTTGCTTCTGCGCATCAGTTATGCTAGTAGTTCAATCAAAGTACACAGATGGAATAAGTTGTCTTTAAAATATAGGCTGTGTAGAAGAAGAGATAACAAGGATAGAAATGCTACAGATGGTTATATTAGCCGCATTATTTGTTTACAGAGAGCCAGGTTGGTGTAGTGGTTAAAGCGCCATGCTAAAAACCCAGACACTGTGAGTTCTAGTTCTGCCTCAGGCACAAAGCCAGCTGGGTGACCTTGGGCCAGTCACTCTCTCTCAGCCCTAGTGTCATGCCCTTGGTGGAGACTGACTCTGAGGGAGAGGAGGAACAGCGGACAGGGAATGGATGTGTGGCTCCGGAAGTTGTGGAGGAGGCTGGGGAAAGGGCAGAGGTCAGCTGAGCAGTCAGGACCCAGGCCCATCCCCTATCCCTCCTAGGGCATGCAGGGAAGAGAGGATAAGGGAGAGACTTAGTCTACTCGGGAGGAGAGGGCCTTGATCCTCTTCATGGGCTGCAGTTGTGACAACTGAATAAGAGGACGGACATGTGTACGGGCGAAACAAAGTGTGGAAATATCTCTAGTTTATGGTTCCTCTCTGAGTTTGGCATCCTTCCCAGTGTGTGTTCTGTTATCTGTAGACGTCCTCCAGCCCTTATCTTGCCTGGTTTGTGTTGCTTTTTTCCTCCTTGTAACTGTTTGTGCGGAGTTTTTTTTTTGTCTTCCATCAAGGATATTTGGAGTTTGGAAGCAAAGGGAAGGAATAAAAGGGGCTTCGCCTGTTTTCTGTGACTATGTTTGTTTTGTATCCCACCCTGGGTCGTCACACCTAGGAAGCAGGCAATGGTGAACCGCTTCCAAAAAACCTTGTCAAGAAATCTGCAAGGATTTGTCCAGGCAATTGCCAGGAGTCAAGACTGACCCAAAGACACGCATACAAAGTTTACAAACTGATGTTAGAAGAACTATTTTCCGCAAAGTTTTCTTGAGATCACTGATCTTATGTTGCAGTGCCCTGACAGTAAAAAATCAGGCACTTGGAATCAACCTATGGGGAGTTCCAGGTTTGTTTTTCAATCTGCCAACAGAACATGTCACTTGTAAGGGAGTTTTCATAGCATGTACCCATTCAGCCACTAATTAAATAAACGTGTCTCCCTTCAAATTCTACAGCGCAAAGAGTAATTTGTACCTGAAAAATCCACCATTAACTGCCACATTAGTACAGTATATTAGGAAGTTTAGCCATGCGTTAGCAGTCTATGGTGGCCACCTGTTGTTCACTGGAGAGAAAATTCTTACTAACTCCCACATCTTACGCTGTTTAAGAATTTGATTTCCATTATGGAACTATAGAAGAAAATCAGTATATACAGAGTTTAAACCGAGCTTCCTTCTGTTCGGTAAGATGATGCCATTTTTCCTATTCAGGCAGGCAAATCTTTTGAATGAAACTTTGCAAACATAACATCTGCATAACTCAGATTGTTTAGGATTTGGAACTCAGGTGTCCCCAAATGGCAACAACAGCAGCTCTTCAATATGTCTGTTTACATTTTGGGGGGTCTTTTGTAGTTGATCTTCTCTGATCACTATTTTATAGTGGTTTTGGGGGAAATATTTTTTTTTGCAAACCACCAAATGAATATACAAAAGTACATGTGGATTAAAATATGGATTGCACATGTGTAAGAGGGAATCCTGATAAGGTTTTTGTGGATATGTTTGTGGCAGGAAGATGGGTTTTTGTTTTAAATTTTTTTTACCTGTCATAGTATATTCAATTGCTGGATAGCATGCAATAAACAACCTTGTGCAGTGATCGGTACACAAATCTGAAAAAGTCAAGATTATTTGAAAATGTTCTGACTTGGTTTCAACATGTACTGTGAGAGAAATGATGGTTGTTTGGAAATCTCACAGACCAAATAATTGTTTTATCCTGGGGAAGCCCGTGCATATTTCAATGCAATGAGGATAAGTCTCTAAAATGGAGGAACTTAACAAACCAATCAAGAAAAGATTCCTTGAGAAAAAGTGGGATTTCTGCTCAAAGCTTTGCAGTAATGTGGCTTCTTTCTTATGTCCCCCCCCCTTTTTCAGGATTTAGATGCTGTTTCTCTTTTCTTTTTCCTCTTTCCTAAGGCCAGATCTACATTTTTTCACAATCTAACAAAGACACAACAAAATAATTCAATTATGATATCAGGAAACAGCACTGTTTGATTATGTCAGCACATATGTTGTTTCATAATTGCAATATTTGAAGCAGTGACCGAACATTCAAGCCATACTGAATTCAAGAGTGTTTTGCCTTCTCTAAAGTAATAATTATTGAGTGGAAGAATGCACCAGCTTCAATTCAACTTTATTATATTTAAGGCTAGATATAAAGATAAGAACTTTCCCACAGAAGGTACATGCATGAAAATTTTTGATTTTAGAATTATATGAAAATTACCATGTTATATGATTTAACATAGAACAGAATTGAAAGGATGTATATTGTTTGGGCTTAAATTACTGATGTTTTATAAAGAAATGTGCTGCTTCATCCTAACAAGGTGGGCAAAGCTGGCTATTGCCCAGTCAGAGAAAGACTGGGGCCCACTAAGTTTCTTCTGTTTGTATATGGGTGCGGTGAAGTCACGTTTTCACACAATAGACTTGCTGTTACTTTCAGTCTAGCTTCACCAGATCACATGATTCAGTGTCTTTTCTATGTGTTATTTTGCACAAAGCAAAAATAGCAACTTTCTAAACATCAACCTTTTGTTCCGTCCAAGAGGCTTCAAAGTGGAATAAGCTAATGCAGTCATTCTTGTTCATATATATGCTGGTCCTGCAGTTTTTATCAGTTTTCTTATCTGGTAGCCTCTGATTCAGCTCCAAAAATTCTCATGGTAGAAGGAATGTGGGAAGTGTGGTCCCAATGTATCTGGTAGGCAATGAGACTGTGAGAAGGCTACATTGGATAATGTTAGATGATGTCTTCCTAGTTTTTGGAGATATAAAAGCAAAATATCAGATGGGTATAAAGCCTTAGGGACAAGAAAAAGGTACAGGTGAAATTATATTTAGTCGTATTTATTTGTGTCTATGGGTGTGCGTGTGCCTGCGTGAGAGTATTCGCATATCTCTTCCTTTCCCTGGAGGCAGAGATGCTGGCCTCATCCCTCATGGTTTGCCTTTCACTTGACTGTCATTCTCATTGTCCTCTTGGGGCTTAACGGAGGGTGACAGGAAAGGATAGACTGTCCAGGATCGTAATGCTGAAAATATAGTCATTAATAGGACTCTGGAAACCCAGATGTCCTTTCTGAACATTGGTAATTTGTTTTTAATGAAAAACCATGCAGTGACCCTGAACAAATGAATTTCCTTTATATGAAGTCTATGTGTGCAATTACCCAACTAAAGGGATCTGAAAATGATGAAATTCAAACTCAGGGTTCACTTTTAAAAAATACAGTAGATACTCTCGAGTTTTGTGTGAGTTGCTGGGTCAAAGAAACACTCAGAAGGCCACATTAATAAAATGTATAAAGTTGATGCTTTAAGGAAGAACAATGTGGGTCCTTGAGAACGTTGCTCTATTTAGCTGTATTATTCTCTTGTGAAACTCAGAGGTTTGTCTGTAAACCTTAAAAATGGTTCTTGTGTTAAAGTTTGAATTAGAAAGTCACTTTAACTAGAAAGCACATTTAAATTAAAAATGCTTCTGTGATAAAGATGTTTGCTAAAAGAAATTGAGGGAATGACTCCATGAATCCCACAAAGAAACATACAAGATGTAGTCCTTGACTTATGACAGTTCGTTTAGTGACAATGATTACAGAAAAAAGTGACTTATGGCTGATTTTCATACTTAGGACTGTTGCAGAACCCATGTGGTCATGTGATCAATATTCAGATGCTTGGCGGCTGACTCATGTTATGATGGTTGCACTGTCCCTTTTTGTGACCTTCTGACAAGCAAAGTCGATGGGCAAGCCAGATTCACTTAACCACCATGTCACAACTTAAGAACTGCAGTGTTTCACTTAACAATTGTAACAAGCAAGGTCATATTGCACGGGGCAAAATTAGCACTCTTGCTCGAGTCTCAGTTAGCAACACAAATGTCTCACTTAGCCACAGAAATCTGGGGGTCAATTGTGGACCAGTACCTAAGCTATTGCAGGAAAAAAGGGAGTTGGCTCTGCATACGTAAATGTGCAAATAAAATTGAATCTAGAAAGAGGTATCAAAATGAGGCATAACAACATGTTATAAAGTGAACAGACTAGCAGTGGGTGAGCCAATCAGTACAAGGTTGGGCCAGCATGTCCCTCACACACTTCAAGATGGCTTCCTGAAGTGGGAGGGGGGGAGTGGGGCAGGGGTGGGAGTGGGGCAGGGGTGGGCTTGACAGTGAGAACAGCATCTTGCCTTGGCATTCTGGGTTATCGCAAGGTTGTGCTGCTCCTCCCTCATTCTTCTAAGCTTGCTGTCCACCATGCCTCTCCAAAGGAGCCTGAGGTCTAGATGCCCCCAGTTTCCATTTGTGTGTCATTAAAATGCATTAAAATCCCCCTCCCCTCCTTTGGGAATGAGAAAAAGAAAAAAAAATGCAACCAGTTTGCATGAACAAGATCAAACCAGCTAAATTAAAAAAAAAAAAAATAGCATCATCGTGGGAGAAGATGTAGCTCCTTAAAATGTTGCAAACAGCTTCTACATTCTAAAGACCCTTTGGAGTTTGAATCCAAAGTCCTAGTCCTACTTGGTATTAAAATCACCTTTAAACCTAACCAAAGGACCTCAGAAGAGGACATGCTTTTCAGCTGCAGGATTGCTGGACAGCCATTTACCTTCTGATGAAACAGATTTGGAAGGCGGTTTAAAAAATGTTCCTCCTGACTTGCAGAGATTTTACACAGGTGTGATTGAATTTAGAATTATACAGACGTGAATGGAATAAGGTACATGATTTGTTTTTCAATCTACCTGTTCTCTACTTCAGATCTGCTTCATAAACTGATAGTTTCTCAACACTTGTGGTGGGAAGCTAATTTTGCGTTCGAACAAGGCAACATTTACAGGCTCTGAACAGTAACTGGGTAAGCTGTATCCCTCTCCTCCTTATTTGATCTAGATAGATTTTCTATTAAGGCTATAAGAGCATAAGATTCATGGTCAAGGAGTATCTGTTGCTTTAAGTGACTTGCTACTAGTCCTTGGAGTGTATTCAGATAGAAGCTTAGGACCAGTGGTGGGATTCAAAATTTTAACTACTGGTTCTGTGGACGTGACAAAAGTTTGCATGAGTAACTACAACTTTTTGTCATTTAGAAAAATTCTAGCAGGTTGGTAATGTGATGTTAGGCGATGTCTGGTGCTCAGTTCTTAAATCCTTCAAAGAATGATGCTGGACGTGGCTGGAAAAGCCACTGGTGAAGATTTTGAGATAGTATTTTCCTACTGATTCACATTGCAGCCCAGCCAAGATGAGGACAGAGTAGCTGTGAGCGTCAAAGATGCTCATCAACATATGCTAGGCCTCTCATTCCATGGTCAGAGGTGTAGACACTGATGAAACTGGATTCACCTCTTTCAGGTTTAACTATTTGGATAATAAATTCTTGTTTTTGTACTACATCAACATGTATATGTATATTTACATGCCTATCTACATCTGCACCTCTATATATCTGAGGGAGAAGAAATGTGAGAAATAAATAAACAATATCTCTCCTCCCCCACCCTTTTTGGTCACAAATGTATATTGGAATATTTTTCCGCAAATGGTATGAGGATTTTTTTAAATAAACAAAGGCCAAAATAAAAGTAATAACAGAATAACAGAGTTGGACGGTACCTTGGAGGTCTTCTAGTCTAACCCCTTTGTTCAAACAGGAGGTCCTATATACCATTTCAGATATAAAAGGCTCCAGTTATGGGAGCACCCATAACTTCTGAAGGGAAGTCATTCCATTGGTTAATTGTTCTAGCTGTTAGGAACTTTCTCCTTAGTTCTATGTTGCTTCTCTCCTTGATTACTTTCCATCCATTACTTCTTGTCTTGCCTTCTGCTCCATACTTGATTTTAACACGTTTGCTAAAAAAAGGAAAATTGCATTAGCTGGAGCGATGAAACTAATTCCCAGACTTTGACTAGGCTTGGAATGTGATCTCTATTTGCTCTCTTGCTGCTTCTGGAGAAAAGCTTCCTTTTAAAGCGTGTTTTTGGTTGGAGGTGAGAGAAATATTCCAGCACTCTGAAGCAATAGTAACGATCACACTGCTTTTTTAAAGTAAGGCACACAGCCATAAGAATCTACCTGAATCTAAAAACGCCTCCATAGACTTACAACATACTCATAGTAGCCCAACCTTTTGAAATAAGGTGGATGACTGTTAGAGACAAGTGATTTTCAATTGCCCTATTTGGCCTACAGAATTATACCCTCTCCTCGTTTTTGACACACGCTTTGATGGCATTCAGATGTTAATTGAAGCCATTGTTATTTTCCAAGGCATTAAATGGGATTCATACTACTGTCCTATACCCATTTACTTTGAAATATATCTCCTTGTGTTAAATGAAACTTACGTCCTTATATAATATTGCATTATTTTTATTTGATAGATATTTAAAATAAATTTGCTGTTCATGTTTTCCATTTTAATTTTCTGTGGGCGTTCATGTTGATGAGGCTTCCAATGAAGGTTGTGAGCCAAGTCAGAAATAAAAGTATAAGTACTTTAAATGAAAAATGGAAGAGTTATAGGTGTTATTATTAACCCATAGCGATAAACTTCTTAATTAACTCTTATGGCAAATTCCTTTGCTCATTATTATGTGGATGTCAGCATTTCTCTCTTGCTAGTTTATAGAACTGAACTACACAATTGTGGTTATTAAGAATTATTGTGAGGAAACGTTTAAATATTTTGATATTCTGGTTTTTAAGACCCGGCGATGTCATTAACACACCTGTGCAGAATATATCGCCTTTAGTATAATTCTCCTGTATTTTAACGGGTTTAAAATATTTTTGATAGGAATAAGCAGGCAACTCAACAAGATTAGTTTTAATGAGATGGATTCTTAGCTAGTATAGCCTGGTGTAATTCTGTTTTCATTTCTGCAGACCTGTGTTGATTTACTCCACTCAATGGCTTGGCAACATGTACAGAAGCATCTTCTTTTCTTCCCTCAATATTCTCATTTTTCTCCTCCTCCCTTTTCAAAGTGAAACATTATGCATATCTAAACATAAGTAAGCAAGGCAAAGTGTGTATAAACAAAAGGCTCCATATTTAGAAATGGGGAGGAGGAGAGAAAAACATATTGTATTGCTCCACTCTTTTGGAAATTTCTATGCATTTGTAATAACAAAATTACCATAATTTGCTCGTTAACGCGGCTAGATCAGTCAAGCATTGTTCCAAACATGCAGCGACTGCTCCTCTCTCTAGGACTGCCAGTGAGTTAAGCATGGTGAAAATTAGCATGCAAATAGCCCTAATTCAGTACTGGAGCTGTCAGATTCATATTCAGTGGCTTGTTTCCATTTGAAATCCCTGACAGGAGCAGTTGATGCAATCCCACCTCCTAGTACTTCCAGCTAGAGGAGGCACCAAGGGGGCACTTTCTGAGTGACAGTTTGGCCAGCTTCAGTCAAATAAATCAGTCGTGTCAACTAGCAGCAGTGAGCGAGCTACATTGCAGGGGAAGGGAGAGGAAAGGCCAGCGTGCCTATTTCTTCTTCTTCTTCTTCTTCTTTTTTCCAGCAGATCCAACACCCCCAAACTTTCCATGGTCCACCAGAAACCTAAGCTAGGAGCAGTTTGTGTGAGACATTACCTGGGGGAAGGGAGGGAGCTGAGAGAGGGAATTTTGTTTTTGTTTTTAATATTCAGATAGGGTAAAGACACTGCATTCATTGCAAAAGGACTTCACAGGTGCTCGAGGCTAAATTAGGGGCAGTTCCTTTTTTTTTAACCATATTGAAGAAAGATCCCTGGCTTCTTTTGTTGCATTCGGCTGTTAAGTTATCAAACCTCTTTCCTTAGACATTAGCACACCTGTGAGTTTCTAAATCTAAATCTAAAAGATACATTGGTACCCTGGCCTGTCCTCATCCAAAGCTAAGCTATTTTGAGGTGGTCTATCCCCAAGAACACAATATGATGGATTTTGTGTGAGGTGTAAAGCTCCCAGTTAATTAATCCCACCTACCTGTCATTTGATCACCATTTTAGGCTAATCTATCCTTCTCTCCCCCAAAAGTTTCAGTTACAATCCACGCATTTAAATACTTATTCAGTTACCTAAGTAAATTCTGCGTAAACGCATTCCAGAGCACTTAAGGAACCTATTTTATTTATTATTTATTTTATTGACAAAATTTATAGGCCTCTCACCTTACTTCCAGGCAACTCTGTGTGGCTTACTATCATAAAACTTACTGATGGTCTTGCTATGTATTATGTTTGAGAAATCCTGGAGAACAGGTAAAGCGCTCCTTTGAGGAATGTGAGTGTTAAAAAAAAACAGGAAAAGAAAAGGATCTAAAAACTGAAAAACAGTTAGGGGAAATTCCCCCCCATATGCAACTTTTGTCTCCTAAAGTACTTGAATTATTTGCAAGACCACCTCTCTCCAATTTTCCCTACTAACTGTCCCATTAGATTCAGTTGAGTTGGCACCTTCCAAATTAACACACTAAAGAAATGTCTTATTGTGGAACCTGGAAACATGCTTTCTCCTCTGTTCCCACTCCTGGCCTCTGAATGTGTGCATGGTGCTGATCCTACTGTTGTTTAGTAAAATCATAGAGATGTACATCTTCTAGCACAGGGGTGTCAAACTGCTGGCCCACGGACTGGTCATGTGCAGGCCATGCCCACCCCAGCTCCATGAAGGGAAAAAGTCATGATACGTCACGTGATGGCAACATGATGCCACAAGTTTGACACACATGTTCTAGCAGGTGGAGTTTTGTGAACTCACTAGTATGTGAGTTTTATATTTCCTGCACTGTTGTTTTTGTTTAAAAAAAAACCTGCTGTATTGTGTTTTTACTTGTCCCATATACTGCCTTGAGTTACGTGTTAGTTAGCGTTAAAAATCCTATAAATAAAAACTAATGAATAAGCAATTTCAGTTTCAAGGATGCCTAAGCTTGATCCAAGTACTTAAACTATTTTTGGGTGCATTCTGTTACGGGGACACTATGAGCATGGTTTTCTTTCTTTGTTTGCAAATCTAGAGCTTGCCAAAAAAAAACCCATCGTCCAGGTAATCAACTTTTAGTTTCTCTCCAGTATCCGGGGCACTGAAATTTGTTACCCTATCAGTGTTCACTTGCCAGGCAGTAACTGAACTCACAGTGTGGTTGCGAACCTTTATGGCCTTTAAAATTCCTAATGCTGGTTATGTACCAGCAATTCTGCAATTGGGCTTCCTCGTATAATTGTGCCACCACTGTTGTGAAACATCTCAAGCTGTGAGCCAAGTTGAGCTTCCAGTTCTTAGTGCAAGATAGAGGGACAGTCCAGAAAGCAAAGATTCATCCACTGACTTCATACTTTCTTGATTTGGCAGCTGAGTAATATAAGCCCTGCATTAGAAGAAAAGAAAGTCAAAGAGAATTCTGAATGCCAGAATAAGATTGGAGTGGATCTAGTAGTGATGGCTATGGAAAGAACCAGCAAGTCTTTCAACCCTGCAAACACATACAAAAATGGAAAAAGAGCTATATGCACTTCTTTCTTTTTTCTTTGCTATGTATTTTAGCAATAGCAATAGCGTTAGACTTATATATCACTTCATAGTGCTTTACAGCCCTCTCTAAGTGGTTTACAGAGTCGGCATATTGCCTCCAGCAATCCTTATTTTAACCGACCTCGAAAGGATGGAAGGCTGAGTTAACCTTGAGTCGATTAGGCTCAAACTCCTGGCAGTGGGCAGAGTTCGCCTGTGATACTGCACATTAACCACTGCACCCCTGGGACTCACAAATATCTTCCAAAGAATTAAAACTGAAAATGACAAGCAGAGCAGAGACAGCTTGCAATACTGCATTCTAACCATAGTGCTGCTATGGCTCTTAATGTTCATATATTCCATCACTGACAGGAACCTAGCTGGTTTGTACAGTACTATATGTTGTTATTAGATGTCTTGCATCAATGCCTATTCTAGCGCAAGTGAACAATCTACATGTTTTAACATCGTAAATTTGTTGCCTGCTAATAGCTCTGGAAGCCAATTAGCTGTTTATTTACAGGATTGAGGGAAATGGTCTTAGCTATTGGCCAGTTTGACTCTCAGCTAATATTTTTATACCTTTTTTTGAGGAGCGGGGTGGCTGGCTTCCTCCTGCCACTTGCCCAGACTTGGCAAGGTTTTTTGGGAGTGGTTCACCATTTAGCTTCCTCCCTAAAGCTAAGAAAAAATGACTGATTCATAATGTTGGAAGAAATGTCCATCTGGTTCAGTTCCAAGCCGGGAGAAAGGCACCAGAAACATGGAGACTGATTGGAAAGATGGTTTAATGAAGTCAGATCCGTGTATCTGCCATTCTTCAATGGAAGAAGAAGGGGAGTAAAAGTTGGTACAAGTAATCCCTTTTAATGTAACCTGAATATCTTAAACCTTATATCAAATCTATATAACTTGCACATGATATACAAATGGAGGACTGGAGCCAGATGTCTAGAAACTTGTCACCTCTTGGAAAAAGAGCATCCAGCTCTGAAAGATACTCCCTAGGAAACTCTTCTAAGATATGTTCCCAGAAAAAGGGGGGGATTAACATGTTGGTTCTTTGTTTGACTAAATCCACATCAGAATAAGGGGAAGGGCTCTAACTCCCTTTATCTATTACCGTATGCCTGGAAGCATCTTAGATTGTGCTTTGACTAGTACCGGGATCACTTCCTTTCAATAAAGAATTCATTTTGAAGTACCTAGCTTTCAGAAGTTCATTCTTTTTGGTTGAAAGGGAAAAGTCCGGTGAAGCAGAAACACATGGATTTGAGGTCTTGGGCAGCTGACCACATGGCGTTGAGAGTGGGAGGTATTTATAGCTTCTCTTGGGCTTTGCATTTGAACTTCCTGTTCCTGTGCAAGAACATGTATTCCATTGGCTGTTGTAGAGGTCATAGCCGAACCTCTAAGCATAATCTTTGAAAAATCTTTCAGGACCAGCTCCTTGCCAAAACTATGGTCACAAGCCATGGTCATCCCCATCTTCAAAAAAGGAGACCCCAGCCTAGTTGAAAATTACAGACCAATCTCCTTATGCTGTGTCACCTGTAAAGTCATGGAATCAATTATTAACCAATCTATTATCCTCTATTTAGAGACAAACAACCTACTCTCTAATAAATAATTTGGTTTTAGGAAAAAACTGTCCTGTAATCTGCAACTCTTACTGCAAAAACATATGGACTACACAACTCGATCAAGGCAAAGCAATAGACGCAATCTACATAGACTTCTGTAAAGCCTTTGATTCAGTGGTACATGACAAACTACTATTAAAACTAAAATCTTATGGTATCTCTGGACACCTACATAACTGGATAGAAGCATTCCTGTCAAACAGATAACAAATGGTCAAAATTGGGAGCGTCCTGTCAAATTCTGTACCTGTCAACAGTGGTGTCCTCCAAGGCACTGTTTTAGGACCAACTTTCTTCATACTCTACATAAATGACCTCTGTGATCATATTAAGAGCAACTGTGTTCTCTTCGTTGATGATGTAAAGCTATTCAACACCACAGACAATACTACTACCCTCCAAAAAGACCCTGACTATGTATCAGAATGGTCAATCAAATGGCAACTTCAAATCTCAACAAATAAATGCTCTGTCATACATATTGGCAGAAAAAAATCAGAAAATAAAATACAAGCTAAATCGTCAAGACCTTGTTGGGGATCCAAACTTTGTCAAAGACCTTGGAGTACCCATCTCAAATGATCTAAGTGCTAGAGCCCACTGTAACTACATAGCCAAAAAGGCATTATGAGTTGTTAATATAATCCTACGTAGCTTCTTTTCTGGTAATATCACACTACTAACTAGAGCATACAAAACATTTGCTAGACCTATACTTGAATACAGCTCATCAGTCTGGAACCCATATCGTGTATCTGATATTAACACAATTGAAAAAGTCCAGAAATATTTCACAAGAAGAGTTCTCCGCTCCTCTACTCATTGCAGAATACCTTATGCCACCAGACTTGAAACTCTAGACCTAGAAAACCTAGAACTACGCCGCCTCTGGTCCAATCTAAATATAGTATATAAAATCATACATTGCAATGTCCTACCTGCAAATGAATACTTCAGCTTCAATCATAACAATACAAGAGCACACAATAGATACAAACTCAAGGTTAACCGCACCAAACTTGACTGCAGAAAATACGACTTCAGCAACAGAGTGGTCAGTGTTTGGAATACTCTACCTGACTCTGGTTTCTTCCCCAAACCCCAAAAACTTTAACCTTAGACTGTCTACTATTGACCTCACCCCCTTCCTAAGAGGCCTGTAGGAGGCGTGCATAAGCGCACCAATCGTGCCTACTGTCCCTGTCCTTGTTCTTATAAGTATCTATCTCATGTATTCAAAACTATATTTATTCTTATACCTGTATCTTGTAAGCGATTGACAAATCAAATAAAACGTAAAAAACATGGACTTGAGAGTGTGTGTGGGGGGGTATTTATAGCTTCTCTTGGGCTTTGCATTTGAACTTCTTGTTCCTGTGCTAGAACGTGTATTCTATTGGCTGTTGTAGAGGTCATAGCTGAGGTTGTCTGAGCTCCCAGGTTTGGTTGAAGTTTGAACTGCTGAGATAATACACTGAAGAGGCCTTGGCCAATTCCTATTGTGGCTGAGGGCTAATCCTACCTTTGTTCAGACCTTGCTGCAGGGAATTTTTGCCTATGAATAGAGCTACCTATCTCTTTATCTCTTAAGTGCTGACATCTGCTGTGGGCTATTAAGGAAGGCGGGGGCTGTCTCTTTCTGCCTCCAAGGGCATGTTTCTCCATTCCTTTTTTAAGGAAATATAATATTTTGACTATATAATATTTTGATAGTCATCTTCATGTCTGACATCATGGCTTCATGTCTAAGAATGCATAGTCTCCTGGTTTTTAGTCTAGTGCCTTTAACTATTACACCAAACTGACTGTCTAGAAAGATAGATTACAGCTAATTAAATATGTAAATTGAAATAATTAACAGAATGATGAAATAATGCCTGCCATAAAGTTTACTGTGAGTGCATGCTAAACTGTGATGATTTACTTTCTCCACATGTTATTCTACTCAGAAAACCTTTGTGCATTAAAAAAGATTCATTAATTTCTTCTAAAAAAAACTTTAGAAAACCTACCCATCCAAAGATTGACTGATCGATTTTATCAAACGTGCATGCTTCCTCTTTAAAGTATGATACGAGTAATGAATTTAATACAAAATTAAGCATAAATTTGTAAGCCATCTGAGTAGATATGTATATGAGTGAATGGTAGGTCAATGGATTGCACCTTAAGAATTCTGCAATTTGAGAATATGGGAATAATACAGCATCAGCCAAGTTTGCATGTTAAAAAAAGGTTTGCAATGGAAATTAATGGCAATATGGTAAGAAATAAAAGAATATTGTCAACTACTTTAGAGATGTGAAATATTATTATTGATCCTTTATATTTGAATATTGATGTTGATGACTGAATAATGATATAGTAATATATGATCATGGTGGCTGGTGGGAAAGACATAGGCTGCATATGGAATTAGATTTTTGTTGCAATGCTTTAATTTTTTTAAAAAATGTACTTACTATTTTTTATGTTTTTTTTTTAAAAATGTACTTGTTTACTGAAGTTCTCGATTGATTTTGAAATCTAACCTATAGTGTACACTATGATTAAACACTGCTGCATCAGATTTTATAGTAATCTATTCTTTTGCATTCATTTCCCAACAGCAGAAAGGTCTCAATAAAAGAAAAATAATGAAGATTGTGGTGGGGGAGTTTCCACCAAACACTGAATATTCATTATGTAAACTTTATCTGGTGTGCCAGTCTTGTATAATGGTTAAGGCACAAGGCTAGAAATTGGAAGACCATGAGTTCTAGTCTTACCTTAGGCACAAAGCCAGGTAGGCTAGTCCCTCTATTCAGCCCTAGGACGTAGGCAATGGCAAACACTTCCAAAAATCTTGCCAGGAGAACTACAGGCAGTGGTTCAAACAACTTCAAGGAGTCAACACTGATTGACACATACACTATAACACTTTATCTTGTGCAGGGTCTAACCTTTACCCAAACAGTAAGACTTTCTCTTGGTTATTCTCTTAGTTATACCTCAAAATTATATTAAAGATGATAGAGAGCATATTAAGGGTTGGCAAAAAATCGCCATTATTTATCTGCTTGTTTAATGTTACACTAGATTGCCCCTGAACTGTCTTGCTACAACTTGAAGTCAGTGTGAAATGGGGCAGTTAAGTGCTTTTTCAGCTACTTCCATTAAGATAGATCTCTCTAACTTGCCTTGTGTTTGATTCAAGATTAGGCTCTGCCTCCTAATATCTAGTTGGGAACTTAATGTTTCAGATGAACAAGAAAAGTGCTCCTAAAAATCTACAATTTCTGAGTATGTTGCATGGGGAGTAAATGAGATTGATGGGCTCAATGACTAATAGTTCCACAGTACAGTACAATCTAAGTTATTCTTATGACCAAACTCTTATTTTTTATTTAATCACAGTCTTTGTGTTGGGTTCAGGATGTGGCTGAATGAAGATAAGCTGAGAAAGTTTAAGCATTTACTGAGTGCCTATCCCCTGTTGTTAAAAATTTATACAATGTTTTGTGACTCTACTATCTTTTATGGAGACAATGAATGAGTCAATCTTTTATATTTTCCATTTGTTACAACAAATAATAATGAATAATAATAATGACAAAATTGACACACTCAGAACGAGTACACAATTGGTGGAATGGATAATAGGATCCCATGCCTTATATAGGCCATATTTGCATGCTTAAATTCTGAAGAATTCTGACATAATGTGAAACAAAGTGTTCAAATGCTTTGGTTTGATTCCTTCTGCTAGGAAAAACAATTCAGAAAATATCTTTTTGTTGTCTGTTTGGTATTATGAGTAAAAAATGAACTCAGTTTGTTCTAACTAATCAAAGCCTGTTCAAAGGTGAAATCCATAGTATGATGTTCAGATGTTACTGTCTGTTTGTCCTCCAATTTCCAAGCTATAGCTTGCATCAAAAACGTACTCATAATATTCAACATTGTGATTTTGCTTTATTTAGTATTTGTTATTCTTATTAACTACTGTATTTTATTTTTTAAAATTCAATTTGGATGCTTCCCGACTCCAGCTCTGAGTGCCTTACAACAATAGAGTAAAATAAGCACATTCAAATATAAAATATTAATCAAAATAAGAAGAAAATATTATTTTACAAAAGAAAATGTCCATTGCTCAGAAATATTCACTATCCTAGCATTTTCTATGAAATAAATGGACTTATTTTAAACTCCAGGAGTTCATATTATTAATTGCATTAAATTAGGTTCTTCTTGACCTGAAAAACATACTTTGTTTACATTTCAGCCCTTTTGCAAACAGTAATTTTAGAAATAGATTTTTGCTTACCTGCTGTTTTGAAATGCGATTATGTAAAATGCAAATTGCTTCAGTTCACTTTGTTTGCTAAATGTACTGTTTAGCCCTGCTCTTCATACAGCATAGCTTAACACTCAAACTAATGATTGTTATTGGAAGAAATTTATGAACCATCTTCTTCAGAAAATAAGACATTATAGAATGAATATAAAAAAGTTGTTTTTTTCAAACTGTTCAGTTATGAACCTTTGTTATAAATTCTTTATAAAGTTTAACAACTATATAAATTTACTTTAAGATAATGTTTTAAAGATGAACAAATGTTAATTTCTTAAAGCATCTAAAAAAACCAAAAATTGTACATTAAAGCTTCAAACATTGGGGAAAGAACATTTCACATGTATAGCTTTATTTCAGATATAATCACAGTCTTGACTCATATTAATCAATGCTTGTGAGTATAGGTAGTCCTTGACTTAAGACCACAGCTGAGCCCCAAATTTCTGTTGCTAAGTGAGACATTTGTTAAGTGAGTTTTGCCCCATTTTATAACCTTCCTTGCACAATTGTTAAGCGAATCACTGCATTTCTTAAGTTGTTAATTGAATCTGGCTTCCCTATTCTCTCTGCTTGTTAGAAGGTAGCAAAAGATGACCTGGGACCCTGCAACCGTCATAAATATGGGTCAGTTGCCAAGCATCTGAATTTTGATCACATGACCATAGGGGTGCTTAAATGGTCCTAAGTGTGAAAAAACAGTCACAAGTCACACTTTCAGTTGTAATATCAGTCTCTAAACGAACTGTTGTAAGCCGAGGACTACTTGAAATTGTAACTGTTTCTTTTTAGAAAACTAATCTAATGGATTAGCTATCACTATTTTTTCTATGACAAATCAGAGATTCCACTCTCCCCCCAACAGTTTTGAGAAATCAAGACAAATCTCATATGTTCTAGGCTGCATTAGTTTTTTAATTTAATTAAAAAAATGTAGAAACAGGTTGCAGAATTTTGACACTGGACGAACTAAGGCAAAAACATCCCCCTTTAATAAATTGGGGCCAAAGAGCAGGTTAGTGGACAAACAGGAGATTATTCAGCCTTTCCCTGCTTCATTATATACTCTTTTTATTTCAGTGGGTATTGCTAGTTATCTTATCCTTTATCACAGTTCAACTGTAGAACAAACAAAGGACCAGTTTATTTATTTATCATATTTCCGCACTGTTCATTTGACCTGTGTGACTTTGGATGGTTTACAAATGAATCCATGCAATCATATAAAAGCCATAGTTAAAAACAAAGTCTGAAGATAATCCCCTGCTCCTTATCATTCTATGGCAGGGGTCCCCAACCCCTGGTTGGTGGACTGGCACTGGTCTGTGGCATGCCAGTAACCAGACCGCGCAAACAAGCAAAGGCTCATCCGTGGGATGCAGGCAGCATGCCCTCTCTGGTTTGTAGGAAAAAGCATCTCTCTACGGAACCAGACCTAGCCAGTCCAAGTCAGTCTTGACTCCTGATAACTGCCTGGACAATTCCTTGCAGTTTTCCTGGCAAGATTTCAATGGTTTGCCATTGCCTTCTATCTAGAGCTGACAGAAAGGGCTAGTCCAAGATCACCCAGTATACTTCATGCCTAAGGCATGTCTTAATCACACAGCATCCTGCTTTCTAGTATGTTACTATGCCAGACTAACCTTCAAGTAAATGAAGAGTAAAAGATAAATAGGAAGAAAGGTGAGTGATAAAAGCAAAAATAAAATCTTCTTGTTGACTGATGGCAATCAAACTAAGCTTCTTTGATACTCCTTACTCTCTTTATTCATTTATTATTAAATGAGCCAACTTGGGTAGAAAGAGGGAAAGGTTTTTTTTATTGTACTAATTGACTTATCTGTATTTTAAACAAAGCCAGATATAAGAAGAACAGAAAGCAAATGGGAGGGGAACAAGAGGAAACAAATTGTATTTTGAAAGAAATACAATCCAAAAATATTTTCGTTCTATCAACAAGATGAACTAAGTAAAATCAGAAAATATCTAATTAGAGCAAACAATATAAAATTGTTGGTGGGCAGCTTCAAGTAGGCCCAGCGGCACAACATGGAAGGTTTTCAATTGTCCATAAACCTCAGTAAAGATTTTTTAAAAAATCTTTAGGACAGTGAAAGAATATCTGGTCTCTATCCAAAGCTTTAAGAACAAAGATGTATAGCAACTAATAAAACACTTCTCATGAGTCATCATTCTTATGCCAATGTACATCTTCCTAAATTGTTGGACTTCATCAGTATAATCTTGAAAGAACAAAATCAAGGTTATTTCCTCCCTGTTTGAGTGGACTGCGGTATTAGCAATAACTCATCTGTCCATGGCAAAGACAAGAAATTTCTAATGGCCACCACTTATTAGCAGTCAAAAAAGAAAATCTGGAACACACTTAGTCCTCTCAGTAACTTCCTGATAAACCCTTTAACAGAACCAATGCTTTATGTATTAGGGCTTCTTCTGGAATTCCATGTGCAAATTGCACCAGTAAGACTAAGATGTTAAAGACAGTAAAGATATTACTTGTGTTTGAAGGATGTTGTTACTCTTCAGTAAATCAGTCCTAAACACATTCATGTGTTTGAATGGAGAGAATATTTTCTCAGATGAATCCAATCAGGTGCTTATACAATCAATAATCTATTTTTAACTTATCTTCCCCCCCCCCAAAAGAGCAAAAATCACATCCTTTCTAAAAATTGCCACAGTAATGGGAAGATATTGGTAAAACTGCATGGAGCAATATTCCAAATGATGAAAAGGAACTGAAAATCCAAATAAATAAACCTGTTTTAAATAACCTGTTTTGAATTCCAAAAGTAACATTTAAATAATTTGTGAATAAGAAACATCAGAGGATGCTGGAACAAACTAACCTATCCAACCAGAGTAAGATGTTGGCCAGAAGTCCTAACTTTAGACTACTTATGATGCCCCTCCACAAATTAAAATAATGTATGTATTCATGAAAGGATTGATAAGGAAAAATAGATTTTGGCCATTCCTTATGGCGGTATCCATCTCTAATAAGACTAATGTACAATCCTTCACTTGAGGTAGCATAGAAATATTGTAAATATATAAATGAGGCTAAGAAAGTAAAATTTGGTTCAGTTAATTTATTTATTTATTATGGTGAATAATTCTAAATCTGGGGATAGATATGTGACCAGTGTGATGGAAGAAAAGATCATAGCTTAGCTTCTTCTGGATTCAGTTTTGTTCTTTGAGTTCTTTCTCCCTCCTTTATAATTGGGAATTCCCTTTTTTCCACTTTTAGTTCCTGTAACAACTCAAGTCTTTTGTAAACTGAACGAATTGGGTTGTGTCATGATTGCATTGTACAATCTAAGTAAAATAAAAAATTTTGGGCAATGGAAGCTGATAATGAATGCAGCAATCACAACCTTCACTGACACTCTTCTTTTCATAGAGAACTGCTCATCAGTTCCTGATTTTAATTCCATGTCTTCATTTATTGAAAAGCTTTTTTTTTAAAATTAATTTTAGTTCATTAATACATATATTCTAAAATGTTTCTTTGCCTTTGCTTAGTATCTATTTTGCAGTATATGGTAGAGGTGTCTTCTACCTCAGTGATATGCTCGTACCCATTATTAGTAATTTCATCTGTATAAATAGCAGTGATTTCTCATATTAGCAGGACGTGTGTGTGTGTGTGTGTGTGTGTGTGTGTGTGCCTGGATATTTCCATACCTAGTAGATTATATCTATTAAAAAGCATTCAATGTCAGAACCGCTTTTGTCTTGCTCTACCTATAGGTTCGTAAACATTCAGACTTCTCATTATTCAGCTCCAAAGGCATTTATCCAACACATGATGCAAAGCTTTGGGCCATGCCAATCAAAATGCAACAAACCAAGGAGCCAACTTTCAAGGTTCTGTGGGTTATTTTTAAGTTGACCCACATACATGCATATTCTAATTGTATTTGTAATGCTGTAAAATTCCAGGAACTAAGAAATAAAGAAAAGTATGTATCAACATACTACCTATTCAGGCCAACCAGCCCTGCTATTAGCTAAATACGTATACGCAAAGCTGTGCTACCCAATCCTCCTTAGATTGGAATAAATATTTCAAGGCATAGTTTGTTGTGGGGTTCCCCCCTCCCCTTTTCCCAGATCACATGCAGCATCAACCACTGAAATCGTTGTCCGGCTTCTTAGTGTCTTGTTGACTGAAGAAGCATTTTTCTGCAATGCAATTAGGTGATGGAATCATTTGTAAAAAGCAGCAGTCTTAATTAAGGGCTTTGCCGTGTAATCATTAAAAAACAATGTATTGAACTATCATTTTATGAAATATTTCATCTTCCTAATCATCTGCCCTCCCGCCTTCTTCTCTCAGACAAGAGTGCACAATTCCCCTGGGTATCTGATGCATAGTATTGCTCCGGACTGGACTGATCATTAAACAGGGCTGTCAAGAAGTCTATCTGATGGGTGCAGAAGTAGCTGGTAGAAATCACGAGGCACTCATGCAGTGTTCATTCATCTCGCTTACTTTCGCAGCACTCCTGATCCATTTATCTGTCCAAGGCCTGGGATGTTAATGGTAGGCCTGGTGGCTCCTCCGTTTACTCTCTTCCCACCTGCTCTGTGGCTTGCTGGTATTTCTTTCCACCCCTTTTTTTCCTCCCACCCTTTTGCATGGCTGATGGATATGCAGAGTATGTGGGATGAAAGCAAGCGCTACTGTCACCAAACTGATGGTATTCAGTGACTCCTCTACCTCCTGGCTAGTCAGTACTGCAGGAGCCTGACACCCTGACCACTGAGGCATAAAAAACAGAGAATTGGAAGCCTCAGCCTGTCAGGCAATAGAGCATCCCCCAGAGAGGCGTGGAAATCTCTCTCTCTCTCTCTCTCTCTCTCTCTCTCTCTCTCTCTCTCTCTCTCTCTCTCTCTCTGGAGGTGGAAGAGATAGTGGGAAGAAAATCAGCCTCTTTCTACTGATACTTGTGCAGGAGTACTGATTATTCTTGGAAACACAACATCTTTCTCCACAGAGGCAAGGTAATAACACAACATAGAGGCAGGGCAACAGCACAGCTGGGCTGCAACAGCGTGGAGGAAGACTTATCTGAGCAAGGGAAATGAAGTTTATGAGATTTCTTGTTCTAGACTATATGACTGTGGAGCAGTTGTTCCAAGATCCTACTCCTGGGTCCATGGAACATAGATGAAAATGGCACAGAATTCCCAATATTTATGGATTCAATTGATAATTGACATTGGGAATTCAATACCTGGATGACCAACAACACATTAAAAACAACAACAAAAATCAAATCAGCAACAATGAACAAGAATAAACTCCATCCCAAATAAATAACATCTATATTTACATGGGCACCATTGGCAATACACAAAAGAACAGTTAAAACCCATAATATCTCATGGCTGAAACTACTAACTTTCTGATCTCTATGCCTAGAGATACACAACCAGGCCTTTATAGCTTTCCTAAAAGTTGACAGGTTTGGTGCAGGTTGCAACTTGAGAGTATGATTTTCTAGGGGCTGGTGTTGCAAGAGAAAAGGGTCTTTTCTTTCTGGGTCCCACTAGAAAGTGATCATTTTTAATCATTGGGATCCATAGCATGCCTGTACTAATGGACCATGTGAAACAAGCAAAGTTATTTGTACTAATGCCATGAATCCAATGGATTTTGAATACTAAGTTTGGTTGCGTCAAAATGTATGTTTTCAATAATATGAATATGTTATATTCTCACCACATATGGAGATAGTACAGTAACAAAATAGATGTATGCATCATTGTCTAATCTATGGTTCTCAATCTTTAGTATCTTATGCACTGCTAATCACTAGAAAAAAATCTAGTTTACAACATGATATAAACAAGATCCTACTTCTTTCAAGAAGGGCATTTAGATGTTTACAGACATTTTTTTACATTAATTTTGATTTAATGTTAGTATTTCAATGACGGCTGGACAATGTATATACTGGTTGAGAAGACCTGGTTGAGAAGACCTGGTCTACAAATACAGATACTCCAAGGATGTAGTAAATTGATGGAGATAGGTCTTATTGCCTCCATGAATTTTCATATGATGTTTCAGTAGTATAGCATCTGTACGGTATGGTGTTATTGGAACTACTATTAAAAAAGCCCAAATAATTGAAATAATATTAATCATACATTGTTGGTAATTATAGACATTGAAACTATTAAATGCATTTATTTTTAAACTAAAACAAAATCGAAAGCAGAGAGTTTGTGTTGGATTGACAGGCTCACCTATAACAAAGAAGATTCAGATGAATATTTGTGCTAAGCAAACCACTCATAAAATAATAATAAATAAAAAGCTTAATCTGATTCTGTTTGAAGTTATACTCCAAGATCTTTCATCCAGGTGTTATTTTCCATTTAAAAGAAAGTAAGGATTGATTAAAAGGCCTATTTTTCCTCAGTGCAGTTTTAGCAGTGAAAAAGATAAAGAAGTATGATGGTTGCTTTCTATGTGTGAAGTAACTCATAAAGAGGACAGGTTAATTTAAACACTTGATTTGTAATTTCCCTCTCACTACTACCTCCAGGGGTAGCAGATATTGTGTTGTAGTTAAAATCAGTCAGTTTATTAAGAGCCTACATAATCTTCATGTTCAGTAGAAATCATGCTACAAGATAAAACGTGAAAAAGCTCACATTCTCTTCACAAAATGATCCAATCTCCTGGTGGGTCTGTACCAATTAAATTTTCAGGAGGGGACAGGAAATGTTTATTTGAAAGCTAGCCTACATGAACTTCATTACATTAGTTTCCACAGTGGGGGAATAACATTGATTCACTGTCAAACACCACAAAAAGCAGACAGGAAATAGTACAAAATATGGCAACCAGGCCTCTATATGGCATCTGTTTTGAGTGTTTTTCTCTCAGAAGTCCAGTTGTGTGATACCACACTAAAATAAATATGTAATCTTAAAATAGGATCCTCATAATGTAGATTCTCTAATAGATTTAAGCATCACAGATGCTTAATAGACTTAAGCATTTTAAGTTTGTGCAAGTCTTCTTTTTATTTTCATACAGATATGTTACCTAAGCAGGGTTAGAATATTTTTAGAGCCTTCTCTAACAAGGAGAAAAGAATAGTCTGATAGAGAGAAAACCATGTCTTTCTTTGATTATTATCTAACCATTTCCCTCATACAGAGTGTGGCACACATCAAAACAATAGGAACTGTATGCCACTTTGTTCCAATGTTGTTACTAAAAACCGCTGAAGTTTAGTCCTTAAAGTTTTTTCCCAAAAGAACAATAGTGCAAAAAAGACTTCTTTCTGTTTTGCTGAAAAGAATAAATGATACCAAAGTAATTCACAGAGGAGGAAGGTATAGGTAAATAAGCTTTGACTTCCCAAATCTTTTCTGCCGATAGATGCCAAAATAGAGATGTAGCTATAAAGCTCTTTTTATTAGCACATTTAAAATTATTTTCCCTCTGCTCAACAAATGAATTATGCTAATATTAAGATGACCTGTTTAAAAAAAATTAATCCAGGGAGAAGCAAAGGGTTTTGTATCTGCAGTATCGAAGTTACCACATACCTGTCTTTGGAATGACTCAACTAGTCTACATGACATTGTGAAATACCTTGAAATCACCAAAATTGAGATTAAGTCCAAGAAGACTATAATTTTACTTTTCCATTGCCCAGGAGAATCAAAGATAAATTCAGAAAATTTGGTGGAATTTATATCTCCTTACAGTCTGGTTACATCTACAAAAGGGTCAGGACTTCCAGGCAGTTCGCATAAATACAGTATGTCTGGGTTAACACAATTGAACCAAATAATTTATAAGAGATTATTCAATAATAAGTAATTGATCTATATTCAAATATTGAATGCCTGAATAAACACAAGAAAAGAATCAGTCCAGATCCCTACCCTCTTATATTGCTATTAAATGTTTATTTTTATGAAAATGAAGGTAGAAATTAATTTGCTCAGTGGAAAGTTAACTATTCAGATTGCATGATTTAATGATTAATAAAATCTTCTGAAACTCTAAAATTCATAATGGTCCAGTCTAGTTAATTTCTTCCAGTATCTTCAAATATGTAGCATACTATTAAGATAATTTCAGGAACAAGTGGGAATATTGAAAGACCTGATTGCAATTCAGAACATTTGCTGGGCCTTATTTATAAACTACTAATGAAGTATCACTAAGAATCTTAACAAGTCAAAGACTGCATGATTAAATAAATATAACATTTGGATGCAGTAATAGAGATATAATAATGGGAATTTTAATGGAAGAACATTAAATTCACCTGGAATATTATACTCAGAGCAAATTGGTATAAGATATTAATATATGGCTCCAGTCTTGCTTGTAAAAATGGACCATTTATTTTTCAAAAAACTGGAAATGTAATGAGTAAAGTTGAATCACTTTTTCCTATTTGGTGCCAATATGATAAAGCTCAATAATTCTGGAAAATGATTGATGCTGGGATGAAGACATTTAAAAAGTGAATTCACATTTCAGTCTGCAACATTCTTATTCAACTCACTTTACTCACTCATAAACCCCTTCAAAGTATACTGAATTAACCTGTATATGGCAAGTACCACAAGGGTATTATATGTTTTCTTTTTAAAAGGTTCCCCTCAAAGTTCATTGTTTTTTTTAAATTGTAAGCTGCCCAGAATCATTTATCAATTGGGCAGCTTATAAATCATATTAAATAAACTCAAACTGGAAACCATCATTTAGACATAGACTAATATCACATCTACAGTTTGGGTTCACTTTGCATAGAATTGCTGTTTAACTTTTCTGGATCAGATAGTAATATTTTTAGTAATATAGACTGAATTATTGAATTTATTAGAACTGATAATTTTATTTGACGATTTATGCTGTAATGACCATAATTCTTGATATTCAGTCATACTTAAATAATGATTCTTAGTCCTTTAAAGTGATACAATAAATAATTTATTGATTTTTTTAAAGCTAATCAATAATAGTTGTGGGTGTTCCAACACTGGAGGTCTTTAAGAAGAGATCGGGCAGCCATTTGTCTGAAATGGTATAGAGTTTCCTGCTTAAGCAGGGGGTTGGACTAGAAGTCCGCCAAGGTCCCTTCCAACTGTTATTCTGTTATATATTAGAGACCTCTATGATTTCCTAAATCCCTACTTTTTTCAAATTTATTTTATTCTTTTATTTTTTTATATCTCTATTTGGAATTTTTAAAATATATTTTCTTTAAATGGGTTGATAAAAGTACCCTCCTCCCCAAAAGTATGTGGATAATGAAAAAAGAATTCAGGAAAATTAGAATCAATGCAGCACAACTGAAACTAAACATGGTTGAATTTGATTCAAAATCACCACCTAAACAGCTCTGTAGAGAGAAACATTGATACTTAGCTTGTTTGTTTCTCAGAAAACAGTGAAAAACCCAATGTATAAATATCAACAGAAAGACTGTGACAAAAAAAGAAAAGAAAGAAAAGATAGTATCAGGTCCCTTGATATAATCGCAAAACTTCTGGACCTACTTGAACACCATTGGCATTGACAAAATCACTATCAGTCAATTGGAAAGGCAGCTTTCCTTGGAAAAAGCTTACATTCTGCAATGATCTTCTTAATCCTATCAAGAAACATCCATCTCTCCCAGGTCTTTGGGAAAGATTTGATAGGTGGATAAAAATACCAAATCAAGTCTGACCATCTGGCTGACTGTGTGACCAACCATAATAACAATAACTTATTATTTAATCCTTCTTTTCAATTTCAATACTATTAGGAGTATGACAACAATAAAATGATTTTAAATGCAAAGAACAGTAGCAAGAATAAAGATACAATAACATGAATCAAGAATCTAAGGGCCATTGCAGCATAAAACCATCCAGATTGTAATAGTGGACAACATATCACAACCAAGAACCGTCTTTCTTTTCATTCACTGCATTAAGTCATCTGTTAGAATTCAGATGGCTTTTTAACAATCTCTGCTATTTTACTTGTTCCTAATTGAGACTTTTCCTTTCTCTTTATTTCAGGGAGTGAGTTTTCTGGAAGTCCGTACAGTCACCCACAATATTCAACATACAATGATTCCTGGAGATTTCCTAACCCTGGATTGTTAGGTAAGTTTGTTCTCTTACCATTAAAGCCATAGCCTAATCCAAAATTCAGGAGCCCAATAATGTGCCCCCATGTGCCCTGTCCAATGTACTCTTGAGGACCTTATGACTGCGCAACAGAATGCAATCCATGTTGTACATGTGATGACCCGAGGTGCAGCACAAAGGCAACACAGTCAGATAACCAACTTTATTAGCTCCAACTTTGCCCCCAATGTCCTGGTTACCTTCTGGCTGGAGAAAAACTCTCCCAGCCTTTGGCTGCATAGAATCAAATCCAAAATGTGGTCAACAAAAATTGTAACTATAAGTCCAATCAAGGCAAAATGAGGTAATTAGTCTGGCAGGGCAGAAGAAGAAATTCCAGATGTGAAGGCATGGCAATAACTCAACACGTTGGGAGGATGTCAGGAACACAGATAACCAAAGTCAACACAAGATAAACTCACATTTGTTCCCAACAGACGCTGCACTCAGCATGCATCTCTTTTAAACTCTCTTCCCAGGTGTGGCCAATGAAGAGAATCAGGGCCCTTTCCTCCCCCTTAAGGCACACAACCCACGTTGCTCTCTTCTCCGTTCCTCCCTGCATGCCCTAGGATGAAGAGGGGGTGGGCCTGGGTCTTCCTCTGAACTCCCTCTCCCTTGTTCTCTCTCCCTCCTGCTCTGCCCAGCCGGACTTTGCCCTTCCCCAGTTTCCTCCACAGCCAATGGAATCACACTCCAACTCCTTGTCAGCCATTCATCTTCCTCCTTGGATTCAGACTCTGACAGGGGCATGACACTACACTTCTGGGCAACCATCACCTAAGTTAGGCCTTTATAAGAGAAGAGTGGTGGTGGTGCAGTGGTTAGAATGCAGTATTGCAGGCTAACTCACTGCCCACTGCTAGGAGTTTGATTCTGATTGGCTCAAGGTTGACTCAGCCAGAGGGGGTATTCAGCAGGTTCTGACCAGTTCTGGAGAACTGGTAGTGGAAATTTTTAATAGTTCAGAGAACCGTCTAATACCACCTCTGACTGGAGATTTTGCAGTATCCTTCCCCTGCCACGCCCACCAAGCCATGCCCAAAGAAGTGATAGTAAAATTTTTTGAATCCCACCACTGGACTCAGCTGTCTATCCTTTCAAGGCCAGTAAAATGAGGACACAGGTTGTTGACTCTGTAAATCGCTTAGAAAGGGCTGTAAAACACTGTGAAGCGGTATGTAAGTCTAAGTGCTATTGCAATACATTTTAAATTTTATGTTCTTGTGCCTATAGTTATATTTGTGCATAAAATTTTAATAATGATGCTTCTGATAATAATAGAACATAGAATCATAGGGCTGGATATAATAATAATTTCCTTTGAAACATTCTGGAGTGCCTTCTCTAGCTAAATAGCAATGTCTAACAATATATGTAATGTTTAATCATCAAATTACATAGATCAGAACTGATTAATTGACAATCCCTTCACGCTTACATTTTAACCTGAAGTCTCTTTGTTTTTACTTGAATTCACTTTCAAGTAATTCTTGTTGTTTAATGTAAATGTGAGATATAAGAACGGACATACAACTGTGTACATAATTGCTTTCTTTCAACAAACCATAATTCAGATATTCATATTCCGAAATCACAACAAACACCTCGGATGGCATTTGCCAAGATTTTCTGTGGCTCACTCTCCATGCCATGGTTATTTCAGAGATGAAAGGAGTTTGAAAAAGCGATCTCTGTTCCTGCTGTATATAATTGTTTCGCCTTTTGCTTTTGGTACACAGGATACAAAATAGTGCAAAGCCCCGTGTAATAAATTTAGCCATAACTGGCAGGGGTATAAAAGAAATGTAGCCTATGGGAAGTTGAATCCATTCCCATATTACATTTAACTCCCCCAAGCTATTGGCTTTATTCATGTTATGCCTTCAGGCTGTATTAAGGCTCCACTGTGATTTGGAATTAATTTGAAGTAATGCATTAAAATGTTTGGAAGTGTGAATGCTGAACCTATCTGCAGCTCACTAAAGCAACCATGTCATGGTCCATGAAGGGACAGATCACTTCTAATTGCATGTTCTAAGCACCTCTTCCAAATCAAATCCAAGGCGGTGCATCCCGTTAGTGTTTTCTGGCTAGTTTTCTGGATTCTTGTCCCAATTTTTAAGTTAATGTAGAAGAAATTATGGGGGGAGGGGGGGAATGTATTTCTTCTGCATGTTTCATCATACTGCTAGCTGAATATATGCCTCCTTTGATCTTTTTGGGTTTCAGTAAAGATGATGCTGTTTCAGTAGAAGAGAGCAGCATAACTTATAATTTACAAACGAATAGCCTTTCTTCGGGATCTTTTCTTTCCTCTTTAAACTGTCCCCCCCACCCATTTTGTTTTTTATATGTTCTCTCCAGACACATAGGGGAGATTTTAGGGCATGTAATTTTGCAGCAAGACAGAATCCAAATGGTTCTAGAAAAAAATCTCCTTACAGACCATTGGCAGTCCCTAAGTAACTCACCCTCACCCTCCCTTTAATAAGGAGGATAAGCAACATCCATTTTATGCCACTGTCAAAAGCTGGCCCAACTTGACCTTACATGTGTGTAGCACATGGTGATTAGAATTCTCCTGCATAATCTATGTGAATGAGGTAAGTAAAATACCAATTAATTGTCACTTCTCTAGCAGAGAGATATTGTGCCTTAGAGACTTTCAGATTTATGGATGGCAAGGTTGTTATGTGTGACCTCTAGCAGAGAAATAATTTTGAATTTTTGTCATTTTTTAAAATTCAGTTTCTTTGTTTTAAGTAATTGAGTCCCTAAGTAATTGAGCCACCTAACATCTACCCATCACATTTCTTGCCCTTAAATAAATCCTTTGGGAGGAATTGATGGGTTTTAGCATTCTGTGTCACACTGCTTTTTACAGTACAAAATTGCCATTTACTGTGCTGTAACTAAGAGTCTGGTGTTGCTCACAGCTCAAATCAGAAGCTGTTTTCTAATATTGTTTCAGCACTCAGCTCAAGGCCAATAGCTTGACATAAAATGGACTACAGCTACTTACAAAAAGCATGAAGGATACCTCTTGGGATTGGTTCTCACAGATGCAAGTACTTATTTCCTTGTTTGTTACTTGCTCGTTACTCCTTACTGATCGCCAAGAAGTGTTTCGCTACATATGCAACGCAGTGAAATACAGTAATAGCTTCCTGAGGTGTAGATTAAACTGACTCACTTTGGATCCTAGTATAGGTATCAAAACCTCCAACAGTATTTAATTGGATGCAATAATTGAAACACATTCAACAACATATCTTATCTAAACGAATCAGCTTCTCTAGCCAGATATCCTTCATATGTTTCCTTGCCTCTATTTCCTATTCCGGAAATATGGGTTGTTGTTGTTTTGGCTATGTCTGTAGGATTTACTACCTCTATCACACATTCCCCAGTTGTATTGAAAATGATCGATTTCTGGACACAAGATAATATAACAAGAAATGTTTAAAATTTTCTCCAAAAACCATCGATTTCATAGAGTCTTTTGTCCCGAAATGCAGTATTTCTGAAAGTTAGGGTAGTATGTGAAATACAAACCAGTTATTAATATAGCAGTTTGTTCTGTGCAGTATTTTGAAGAGCTTTTAAAATTAATTAAAACAAGAACAAAAAAATTAATACACAAAATTATAAAAGAAAAAAAAGTTGAACACCCCTAAAAAAGCATACAAGATGTATGCTTTGTATTTACAAACATCAGTTCACTGAAGCCATGATTACTTATAGTAATCCATAACTGATCTATTTTGATCCATTCTGTAAGCCACTGAATAGATTCTCCTTGTCATATCCCTTTTAACAAGCCTCCTTTTTTTCATTGTTCCTTTTCTTATATTTCCATGTTTCTAACTTCTATTTTTGTCAGGTAACCATTGATAAAATAAGACCCAAGTCAAAAAGTATTCAATTTCTCCCTTTTCCTTAATTGTAAGGAAATCTATCAATCTATCAATTTCTGCACATTCTAATATTTTTTTTTTAAAAAAATCACATTTTCATCTGTAGGGATTTCTTCACTTTTCCATTGTTGTACAATTATAATTCTGGTTGCAGTCAGTACATGTAAAATCAAATATGTATTCCCCTTGTTATACATGCCCAACAACAATATTTCTGGTTTTAAATCAGTATGTTGCTTTACTATTTTTTTCCAACCATGTATGTATTTTTGTCCAATATTTTTTTGCTTTTGGCCATGTCTACCACATATGGTAGTATCTGATGGCATTTCCAACATTTAGAAGGCATATCCTTAAACATCATTGCCAACCTTGAGGGTAGAAAATATTATTATTATAATAATTATGATATAATAAATATCAATAAAATGAATATTGTTGTAAACACTTTATTATTTCATAAAACTATTTGTACCCAGGCAACAAGCTGTTTAACCAAAAATAAATTTTTTATATGTTATATAACAAAAAACTTTATGCAAAGAAAAAAGAAAAAAAAGAATAGATTCTCCTTGTCTTACTTGCCAGCCAAAATGTCCCCAGTTACATGTAAAATAGGACCTAATGTTGTTGTTAAAGTGAAGAAGACTAATGCAAGGAAATAAAAGAAGTATCATATTTATAAAATGCATGAGTTCATCACTGTTCAAGCAAGGGAGCTAATGTGGAATATTAGAGATTGGATTTAATCAGATTGTTTTTGGGGATAATATTAGAAGACAATCCCTGTGTCATCAGAAATAAGGAAATATATTATTGCAAATTATGTATAATATGATAAATTATTATTTACATTGATTTGGGAAAGCAGTGGTACTCAATACGAGTGATACAAATGTAATATGATTCTCTCATGTTTGAAATAGCGTTGGAACTGATGGGTTCAAGCTTCAATATTATAAGATCTTAGGAAAACTTTTCTCAGTTTTCAGCTGCAGTTGGAGATTGGTTAAGACATAAGTTTTTTCTGAACTGGATGTTTGCTAGTAAAGTTTGCTATTTTATTATTGAGAGATTTGGGGAAGGCACATTATGGACAAAGTGCAGAAGCTATCAGCATGCTGGTGTCAGGCAAAACGTGTATATGGGGATTCTCAGTCATCCAGGTCATGGTTGTCCCAAAGATGCTTTTCCAAAAAGCAACTGGACTTTCTTGTTTGTTTGTTTTTCCCTGTAGAGGCTTAACTTCTCATCCAAGAAGCCTCTTCTTTCTGGTTTCAAGAAAATAAAACAAAATCCAGTTGCCTTTTGGAAAAGCACTTTGAGTGAGGCAAACACGTGTTTCTCTTTGAAGGAGGACAAGTGAGGATTTCTTATAACTTCCTTCATGGAAAATGGTTAGGATTAGGGAACAGAATTAAAATGGTGTCACAAAATGATGTCAATGAACTCCTGGTCTCTGACAGCATAGAGTCTCATAGGACCAAGTGGGAGGAGCTGGATCTGTTCTTATGGCGAAATGCCTCCTGGGGTAAAATAAGTGATTGGGAATGAACCATTGGGGAAATGGGTATTGCTTAATTTTACAAAAATACACACTATAAAGAATTATATGCCAGAAACCTAATCTGTTTTACAAGCAGAATATATACTTGCCACCAGAATCTTGTTGGAGGGCTGGAGATATACAAATAGAGTAGACAAATATATTCAGTTGGTAAAGAAATCTTATTGCTTAGGGCAATTCAAGAATCAGTTTCCAATTGGCTCAGTTTCAGAATCTAGGATCACTCATGATTTTGACTACAGGTAGTCCTTGACTTACAACAGTTTGCTTAGAGATTGTTCAAAGTTACAACGGCACTGAAAAAAAATGACTTATGACTGTGTTTAACGTTTACAAAACCGTTGCATCATCTCCCCAAAAATTCCAATGCTAGACAACTGACTCATGACGGTTGCAGTGTCCCGGGGTCATGTGATCACCTTTTGCAACCTTCTGAAAAACAAAGTCAATGGGGAAGCCAGATTCACTTAACAACCATGTTAACTTAACAACTGCAGTAATTGGCTTAACAACTGTGGCAAAAAAGGTTGTAAGGTGGAGCAAAACACGTTTAACAGAAATTGGTCTCGTTTAGCAACAGAAATGTGGAGCTCAATTGTGGTCATAAGTTGAGGACTACTTGTATAATGAGAAGAGGAACCCTTTTGCCTTTATTCAAGCTTGTGTTCTTTTAGGTAGAGTAGGATAAAGGACCAGCAACGACTTGAATAGGGCATGGACTGGATGCAGCTATTTGAACCTGTTTTTTGTTCACTTGGAAAGACCATCAGTGAGTTTCTAGATGGTTTTGAGATCAGAAATTGAACAAATTGGCAAATCAGGAATAAATTACAAAAGAGAGAGAGGGAGAGAGAGAGAGAGAGAGAGAGAGAGAGAGGTGGAATAATAGAAATAGTGGGGTGGGGTGGAGGTAGACTAAAATTCCTGCTCATTTTTCTTTTACCATATTGTGACAAAGCATGCAAGATTTAATCAGTGTTAGATATCAAGTATTAAGAATAATATAAAAGAAAAACAAATCAGGACAAATATTTTAGAAGTTGTTTGCAATGTTTGTTAACAATGATTATTGATTAAAGAATTTAATTTCATTTGATTTTTAATTAAATGTCTTTCTTTAACAAGATAAATTTTAGTGCAAATGTTATAGTACCATGTTTCTCACAAAATAAGGCCGGGCCTTTTTTTTTTTGACCCCCGAAAAAACCGCTAGGCCGTCTTTTCGGGGGTGACTTAATTTCCTCCCTCACCTAGAGTGGCCCATACGCACATACCTTGCCGCGAGGCCGCTTCTATCGGCCGACTGCAGCCATGCCACGCCCTGAAGTGGCTGGGGACTCTGCCTTCCAGGGAGCTTCTATCGGCATCGGGGTATTCTAGCCTAGGCTACCTGCAGGGCACTCCTAAAGGCAAGTTTTCTCCCCATCCCCCTGCCCTTACCCCCAGTTCTCTTCACTTTGTGTAGTTCTAACGAACGATGTGAGAAATGGCGGGAAACGCATGGTTTAAATAGGTCTAAATTTTGGAGGCGGGGCTTAATTTCACCTCATGCCTAGAAATCATGCTGGGCCTTCCTATTGGTGGATGCCGTATTGTTGGAGAAACATGGTAGTATATCTTTTATTTTTTGATCATCCTTGCTGTACTAGTAATTTGTGACTTCTTCCATTATGAGGAATTCTGCTTTTCCATTCCTGTTCTGTAGCTTTGTTCTGTAGCTTAGGGGTACTTTAATAGATCTTTCTATGTTCCAATCAGTTTTTCAGCTTTATGATAGATTCTAACAACACAGTTTATTTCCCAGCCTGCATAAAACCTATAGTAAGCTGAAGGATGGATCAAACCAAGCAATCAGAGTTTTGAGATGGATTTGCTTTTCACACTATTTGAAATGTCATCTGATGAGCACATTAACTATAAGAAAATCTAAAGATGACATGAATCATTGTACTGATGCCTGTTAACTTGGCCTAAGAAGATTTTTTTTTTTGGGGGGGGAGGCAATATTGAGGGACTGCGGTACCTTATCATAACAGTATATGAGCGCCTTCCTGTGGCTTCTTAAATGACCTGACTGACAACTGCCATATGTCATAACTTAGAGGCTCATGTCCTTTAGATTCCAGTAAAGTGGGGCTCAGTTGACACTGCCTCTTGTAGGACTTCTGCTGTAACTTTGTTGGATATAATCAGATCTATTATTCATATACAAGGTAATGAATGTAGCTTAAAAATACAGTATTATTGAAACCATATAGGTTTTTTTTAGCTTCCCCCCTTTCCGTGCTTTGCTTCCTCAGTACAGTACATGCTCTCTTCTGTAAGAAGAGGCAAAGAGTGAGAGAATACACCACTTCGGTGTATTCTTCTTTCTAGCCTGTGTAATTGAACGCTGACACAATGTTCATTTAGAAATCTTTATGAAAACTGCGTTGGTAGCTCAAGCACTGAAGTCGTAATGGCTGCCCTAGTTTGTATGAACACACACACTCGCAACCCCAAGAGGCTTCAAGCACTGAAGCCTAGCGAGCTTACATGTTTAAAGTCTACTTAATACAAACATGTTAAAAGTGGATAATAGCAACCCAGTCTAATGAAGAAAAATGATTCAATTTCATGCTGGTTTGTTGTAATAACTTCTTTAACATTTTAACTCATTACTTTCGACTTGACGTTGATCATAGCGGATCTCATTTGATGCCCTGTTCTCTCTTCTGTGCTGATGTGATTTGTGCACATTGTGAATTGTAAGTAAGGCTGACAGAGCTCCCTTTTTGGCTACACCTGAGCTAAAGATATATTTACAGAGAGAGTTGTTGTTATAGAGGACAGTGTCATAAGGCTGACAATATTGGCATGATTTCATATGAGATGAAAAGGTATGGAATCAGTCAGTTAGGATTAGAATCAGTACTTCTGTGGGCTTCTATGAAAGGATTAGGGAACAAGTAGAAGTCAGAAATGACTGTGTCAAGAAATAAATTGATGATAATATGAATTGGAAAGGAAAAATGACAGAAGAAAGGACAAATTTATTCTAGAGGAGAGTGTAATGACAGGGCAAAAGAGTGAATGTTTTGGAATGTGATGTTTTCATTTTTCACTTTAAATACAGATCTTTTTGATTTCAGCACAGAAATGTGAATGGGGGGAAAAAAGCCCAACTCAGCAGATATATAAAATGCTGCAAGGGAGCTACAGAGAAAAATTATATGTTAACAGCCAGATTATTTTAAAAACATCATGTAGTAAAAATGGATCAGAAGGTCAGCTTGAAGAAGAAAAAAAGTTGTCCACTCTTAAAGGAAGTTCTACTTTTTAAAATCAAGTTTTTAATATGGTCAATATAATTAGATATTTAATATTTTTCTTTCTTTGTTTAATATAGAGTTTTGTCTAAAGTAATTTGTGTGTAACATAGATTCATATCAATTATTATGGGTATAGAACCTGGGGGAGTCAAGTAGGAAGGCAAAAGTTAGATACAATCAAATATATTATAGTGATCTGTGTATTTCTGATAACTTGTTTACCGTTGTGCACTTGATCTGTTATCAGTTGATGACCTTCCATTGAATATCAGCATTGCCAAGTTTGAAAATTGGAGAATAGAAATTGAATTATTCTCGGATGGTTACTCTATTATGTTCTTTGGTTAATGAGTGAATGCGTAAACCCCAAGACATGATAGACCGTGCATTGGGAAACTACATATCACAGAGAATGCCCAGATTTCCCTGCAGCTGCATAGCACCAGGCTTTTGTGTTCCCATCACAAAAATTGGGAGACAGTTTGGTGAAATGGTTCAAGCATCAGTTCTGATCCTGAGTTTTATCCTGCCTTAAGCAACCAATCATTCATATTCTTATTCTCTCTCTCTCTCTCTCTCTCTCTCTCTCTCTCTCTCTCACACACACACACACACACACACACACACACACACACGACTGTGGGATGAAGGTTCTTCGTTGAAGGTTATGGATCAGTTTCACTTTCATTTTTTCTCCCAACTTTCCAGTCTAGGGCCAGAAGAGAATGACCGGCTCAAAGTCACCCAGTCAGGTTCTATGCCTAAGGGAGGACTAGAACTTGGTCTTCTTTCTCCTAGTCCAGCATCTTAATCCACTTTACCACATATATGCACATTTGCTAGGAATAAGCAACCAATTTCAATGCAATTGTTAAATGGATGAAATTAGAGAGAATTAGTAATAAAAAACTTACAATGCATTTTTAAATTTAAATTGCCATAGGAACCATGTTGCTTGCCCTGCAGCAACAATAGCAAGGTTAATCCACTGCTTTATGGCCCCCTACTCCAATGTTATCTTAAACCATCTTTTGTAATCCCTCACTCAACATAAGCCAATTACAGGAGCTGCAATTCAACTCATATGGGAAGCACTTGGTTAAGGCTGCTATTGTATTGGTTGCTAAGATTGCAGCTCATCTAAACAAGCCTCAGAATATGAGTTAAGATCCATTTATTACAGGACTTTCTCCATGCCCTTGTTGTGTCAAGAAAGACATCTAAGGAAAACCAAGCTATCCCCTTTCCCCTTCCCAAAATACCAGTTGGCTCTCTAGAAACAGGATGCAGAAAATCTTTTTCATCAATATTGTGCAATGCTGCTAGTCTATTTTCACATGCTCATCTGTTTGAAATATTGGCCCCTTACACATGTCTTGAACTTTGTGACTTCTTCATGATATCTGTCACTACTCTATTGATTTCTCCCTGTTTCTTCTCCTTTAATGCTGTCAGCAGCGTTTTCTATGACAGGAATGATTTTGCTGTTAGGAATTTCATTACTTTTCCAGCATGGAGAAGGTATATACAATTTTATGTGAAAACAAGGCTTTGAAAGAGTTTGAGTGTTTTTTTTTAAAAAAAGAATTTAATACACTGTGTATGATCTATCTCGGGTGCAGATTATCTGTTCCCAAGAAACAGTTTGTAGTTCGAAGGGGTACAATCTAGGCAGGACTGCAATTTGACAAAGAGAAGTTATGTTTGAGTTTTATCTCACAGTAAAATCTCATAGTATGTGGAATGAGGAATGTAGGGGTTCTACTAAAACTTTCTCAGATATTATTTTCATAAATAGAAACATCTAAAATCTTATTTCCTGGCTTCTTATTTTCTGTCCTGCTGTGTTTCATCAATTAGTTGTTTTATAGCTATTTTCCATGCTGGATTCATATAGGAACTTTTTAGCAAAATGCTCAGAAATTTTAGCCTTGGATTTTCTTTTCTTACATGCCAACATTAGCAAGATAGCCATTTTCACACATGCAAAATACCCATAATTGGAAGAGTGGATAATGAAGAAGGTAGAATTTGCAGAAATGGCTTAATTGGCTTGTTTGAATAGGGAAAGTGTAATAAGTACTTTTATAAAGAAACCCGGGAACTCTTTATGGACTTTTGTTGTTGTTGTTGTTGCTGAAAATGGATTTACTGGGTTTATTGATTGAAAGTGCTATTTATTTATTTATTTATTTATTTATTTGATTTGCCAATTGTTTACAAGATAATAAGTATAAGTGTATACATAGTTGTGAATACATGAAATGGGTACATATAAGAAAAATAAAAGAAGAATAAGAGAAACAATAGGACAGGGACGGTAGGCACGTTGGTGCGCTTATGCACGCCCCCTACAGACCTCTTAGGAAAGGGGTGAGGTCAATAGTAGACAGTCTAAGGTTAAAGTTTTTGGGGTTTGGGGAAGAAACTACAGAGTCGGGTAGAGTATTCCAGATATTGACCACTCTATTGCTGAAGTCATATTTCCTGCAATCAAGTTTGGTGCGGTTAACATTGAGTTTGTATCTATTGTGTGCTCTTGTGTTGTTATGGTTGAAGCTGAAGTATTCATTGACAGGTAGGACATTGCAATGTATGATTTTATATACCATGCTTAAATCAGACCGAAGACGGCGTAATTCAAGGTTTTCTAGTTCTAGAATTTCAAGTCTGGTGGCATAAGGTATTCTACAACGAGTAGATCATGTAATTTGGGAGGGCAGAAACAATATTAATTATGTATATTGTGTTACCTAAAGAAACAATGCATTTTACTTCATCCCAATAAGAGATGAGAGTTTGCACACTCAGATCATTTACAGTGGATTTTAGGAATTTGATACACCATAACCTTTTCAAGTGGTCATTTTAGCAACTGATGGAACTGAAGAAGCTTCTCAGATGAGAAGCGAAGTATCTTCAAAGGAAAAAAAAATGAGAAAGTTCAGTTGCCTTTTGAAAAGCCTCTTTGGGTCATCTTATCTGACCATTTACCAATATTTTCTAATTGTTCTATTCCAATATCTTAGACCTGGTACTTTGTGCACATATATGTTAACCAGTGTTTTTTGTAGTCCCTATCTTTCTGAATTTTACATCCAATTATTGAATCCTGAAAATCCACAGTTTTATCAGTAGACAATGTAACAAAATTTAATACCTTAACATCAGACATTGAGACCTTTCCATCACCATAGAATCTATAAGGCTGTATGGCAGCAACTAGAGTTGGAGAACATGCTTTAGTGTTTTATCCATGGGTCTTCCCAAGCTACTCTCCTGGATTCCTCCAATTTGCTATTCTTGGCCATGACCAAGCCACGTCAGTCAAGGGATCCCATTCTTTCCCAAATTCCTTCAAGTTTACTTACCATGGATATGCCTCTTCCTAGTTGGTGAACATACTTCCATAGAATGACTACAAGAAGGGCAGAGTCTCCAATGGAGCAAATGGAACATGAAAAATAAGGAATTCCTTGGGGTTCGGAAGGCTTTGAAGACCTCCATTTTTCCTCCCCTTTCATAAGACGTTCTTACAGGAAATGTAGTTAAGTTATCCATCAGCTATAATCTCATAGTTAGCCTCTGGTTGCCCAAGAAACAAGGTGAACTTATAATCTACCTATATATTCAAAAGAACCTATATACACCTCAAAGTATATATTTCCTTACATATTGCTATATTTTGTTTGTAAAGTTAAATAAAGTAACAACTTTACTTAGAAAGCATCATTTTAAGGTATGGAATCAAATATACTTTTGTTTAGACCAGTGGTTTTCAATCTGTGGTCTGTGGACCCCCAGGAGTCCATGATCTTGCCATGGGGGTCCACAAAGGCTTGAGGAAATTTGATATTTAAATCCAGGGGTAGGATTCAAATTTTTTAACAACTGGTTCTGTGGGCATGGCTTAGTTGGTGGGCATGGCTTGGTGGTCATGTGACAGGATGGACGTGGCTTGGTGTTCATGTTATTGGCTGGACCTGGCCAACTCAATATCATCGAGGCACTCATCTCCTTGCCTGGCCTCTCATGACTGTGGGGATGCTGCAACAGTCGTAAGTGTGAAAAATGGTCATAAGTCACTTTTTTCAGTGCCATTGTAACTTTGAATGGTCACTCCACACAAGCAAAGTATCAGCAAAGGAGGGGGGAAAAAAACTCCTGAGATGTTCCTGAGACAGGAAGTCTAGTCCTGCCAAGAATGTAATAAGGGTTAACGGAGAGGCAGTTTCTGTAAGCAACACCAGAATGTTTCCTTCCTGCCTTCCTTACAGGATTAGGCCAGTAATTTCTTCTAACAACTGATTCTCCAAACTGCTTAGAATGTTAACAACCGGTTCTAGCGAATAGGTGCGAACTGGTAGAATCCCACCCCTGTTTAAATCTTCAGTGAAGTCTTGGGAGTTTGTGACCATAGTCCATGGCCACAAAGGGTATTTAAAGGGGATCTGTGATGAAGAAAAGGTTGAGAATCACTGGTTTAGACAATACCAAAGGGAAATGATTTAAAATACTGGTCCAAATTTATCTTTTTTCTGTTGGGTAATTAAAGTACAGTGGAACCTCAGGTTGTGAACGCTTTTGTTTGTGACCAAATTGGGTGACAACCAGAATTTTTGCTTCTTTTTTGCTTCTGGTCGCGAACAGATCTTTGGGTGGTGACCAAGCAAACCCAAAAATCACAGTGGCGATTTTCCGTGCTTCAGCAATTTCCCCTTTGGCGCCATTTTTTTTTGTTTTTTTGGTCCGTGCATGCACAGATGGTTGTGTTTCTGGTCATGACCAAATCGGGTTGCGACTGTAGTCCTGGAATGGATTATGGGTGCGACCCAAGATTCCACTGTATCTTTGAATTTGAGATATCCTATCTGGATATGTAAGTAAATCAAATAATTTCTAAATGTGTATGGTTTGAAGAAGGAGACATTACTGCCTCGTAATTTTAGTTGCACAAGTTTAAGACTGACTTGGTGGCCTAGAGGAGTGGATGCTTGCCTCCCACTCAGAAGGTTGAGAGTTCAATCTTAGGTAGTAGCAGATGTTTCTGAACTAGGGCACAAAGAAACAAATTATCTGCTGTGAACTTCTCATAGGTGTCAGAAGGGCATCTGACCAGTAAATGCTCAGCTCCATCCGGTCACCCCAATTTTACCTGAATAGGGAATATAGGGTTGTAAAAAGAAAAAAAATAGGTTCATGGGTTTTCTGTAGTAACCTGGTATATATTTTTTTTTGTCAGGGCAACCTGGTCTACCCAATTATAGGACGGAGCATACTGCTTCCGTTTTTTTGCCTTTCAGACCCAATCCAGGAGCCTTCACAGGCAGTCGCTTTCACGACAAACTATTTTTTGTCCTTGCCAAACTTAAAAAAGGTTTGTAGTTTGTGAAGGCTGCTGGATTGGGGATGAAAGGCAAAAACAGAAACAGTATGTTCCATCCCATAATTGGGTAGACCAGGTTGCCCTGACAAAAAAAAAACAATCTTTCCCCTGGTATAGCCAACAAAGGGAGGAGAACCCAGAGCTTAGAGGTTAATACATCTACCTAATATACAAATAGCCTGGGTTTGAATCCCAGAAGGGCATGGCTAGCTTATGAAAGCTAAATAGCTTGAAATAGATCTGCACTGGTCTCCCATTATTTCTTTGTCAGCAAAACATAAATTCAACCTGGTATAATGCAACTAAGGTGTCCCTCAACTGTGTAAGACTTGCTAAATTTATTACCTCGTTTTAGGGGTCTGCATAAGACCCAGTGAAGGTTTCAGATCACCTTTTCTGTTTCTGTTTTCAAACAATTTAATTTGCTTGATAGAAATTACACAAGTAACATGTTTATACAATGCTATCTTTCCTTGTTCTAGGTTCTCCTTACTATTACAGTGCTGCAGCCCGTGGAGCTGCCCCCCCAGCAGCCGCTGCTGCTTATGATCGTCACTGACAAAACAAACCAAGAAGCACATTCACCACATCACGTCAGACGACACCACTGGAATCATCTAGAGTGCAACTATGAAATCAAGCTATAAGGAACGATAAGAGAAATTGTCCAACCAACCCACGCAATGATTAGAATATTATTCTTTCAGCTAGGTGAACAGCTTATTACTTCACTGTTTTTAATTAATGGATTTTTTAGAGATCTTAATTGAATTTCCCATTAAAAAACACAGGGCAAACAAAGAATTAGTTTTGCTCACATTTCCTGCAGTTTGTGAAATGCAGTAGCCATGCCTAACATGCAGTCTTCTTGCTCTGGACTGACAAGCTATATCTGCTTCCTCTAGCCATGTTGGGGAATAGGAACATTTCTAATGTTGAACAATTCCCTCTGGGGTATCTCTTTAATGTGTGCATTGTAATACAACATGTAGTTCCAGCTTGGACAACACGAATTGTGTCTTAATTCAGTGAGTAGGCATTAAACACAAAAGAAAAACAAATCTTCTACTCAAATAGCAAAGCACCAATGTAAATAACTTCTTTGTGTTACTATAGAGTGGTTTAGCATAAGTCAAATACATGGAACAAAGGATGATCTTAAAATACATTGGAAAAATGTGTTCTGATAATGGTGCACTGACTCTAAAACTTCAGTAAGCTTTAAAACAACTCTAAACCAGGTTAACATTAACTGGCCATTTCTGGGGCTAATGTTCTTTCTAGAAAAACTATTCTGACAGTCAGGCGAGCATTTGGTAATGAACCTATGAACAAATGACAGGGAGAGTTACCACCATTTTAACTGTTGAATATTATGTTTATTTCTAATCACAAACAATATGGTTTTTGACTTTAAGTTCATCTCAGTATAAAATAAGAAATTACAAATGACCAAAACCTTATATACAGTGGTACCTTGGTATTCGACCGCTTCAAAACTCATCAAATTTGGTACTCGATGCATTTTGACTCAAAAATGTTGTCTCAGTATATTTGTTGTTTGTTTGGTACTTAATGTACTATGATGGAAAAGGGGGACAGCCATGGAGAATGGACAGGAAGTTGGCCATGCCAAGAAGGTCGCTGCAAAAGGAAGAGGGGGATGGCCACATAGAGTGGACAGGAAGTCAGCAGTGCTGGGAAGGTCACTGACATATCAAAAGGGACAGACGGCAAGTTCTTTTAGGCTGAAACAAAGAGTCATGTGGTGAGTCACGTGGTTTGTTTGGGACTCATCAATTTTAGTTTTTGTCGTGCTTCCTGGAACCAATTAATGATGAATACCAAAGTACCACTGTACATAAAAAAGAAACGCTTATACACAATGAAGGAAAGGTATTATCTCCCAAGGTAGAATTTGGGGGCTTTTTTCTCTTCAAAAAGGAATAACTTGAGTTTCTCTAATCTTAATAAAGCAGTTTTCATAAAGTTTCAAGATGAGAGGTTGAAAAAGGTCAGGGTTATATCATGTCATGGGCTATTCATAAGTAAAATTTCAAGACTCTCCTAAAGTTCCCCAACTGGAACTGACATAATTTCACTAAGAATAAGTTAAGTGTATTAATAGTGTGGCTTTTCATCCTGATATACAAAGAAAGGGTTAGGATTTCTATGCTTTAACATTTTTCCCTATGGTATATACACTCCCCTATGTATAGAATGAAGTTTATAAATGTTAGGGGAAAGATTGACTTCAATTATTTATGTTGCTATAAAATTCTCTTCACTCCAAGAACTACTCATTTTATCATTTTTTTTAAAAAAAATCTTCTGACCAGTGATGATCTAGTTCAGGGATGTCAAATTCGTGTTGTCACAGAGGTGTCACGTGACGTATCACAACTTCCCCCCCCTCCGCTAAACCGGGCGTGGGTGTCGCCAGTGCGTGATGCATCTGGCCTGCAGGCCACATGTTTGACAGCCCTGATCTAGTTGAATAAAAGGATATGCTTAGAAGAAGCTCTCTTTTCTTATACAAAATCAGTGGGACAGAAGCTGAGTAATGATATCAGAGATTTCACAGGCCTACCCAAATCAATATCCTACATATGGAAAATACTCCTTAAGTCTTGCTTGGTTTTTATGTCAAGGGATAATTCAATGATGAGTGCTTTTTTATAGTGTCTCTCGGGTATAGGGGGGAAAAATCTTGTGCCCTGCTTTAATTTTGGGGGGGATAAAATTATATGCATGACAAGGAACCCCAAATCTTTGTTGAAAACTTAAGAATGCTCAGATGAATGGGACACTTTAAAATGGAATTCATATGAAATTATCTTTATACTTTGCCCGTCTATCTTGAATTCTGTTTTTTTCTAAGCCAAAATGCATTTATATATCCCCTTCAAATCAGATATTTCCATCACAGGTCATTGGATGATTTACAGAAACCCAGCGATCCTTTTGCATATTTAATTCAAAGAAATGTTTGAATAACATTATTTCAGATCATATCAGAGACCATTATTTAAAGTTGACTTTCCCCCACTTAGTGCTCTCCAAAAGGTCTGAGCAATGCTTAATATACCCGAAGGACACCAGGTTGGAGTCTAAGATTTAAATTATAGGAAATAGGAAATTATAGGAATATGGACTTGAGTCAATATAAGTTGCAGAGATAACCAGCAAATTAACTTAAGACACCCAAGGTTCATAGAAGAGTTGCAAAACCAGATAAAAGGGATTTCCAGATGCCAGTTAATCAATAGATGGAAGTATCAACAAAAATAGTTCCTTATTAATGAAAAATATCTTCCATCTGGCCAACAAATGAGTTAATGAGTGTTCATCACATAAACATGTTCTTAGCTTCTGTTTTTTTTTTAATTAAAAAGAAATTGCCATTTCATGTAGAATTTTAACACATTTATTCTAGAGGAGAGTGTAATGTTTTTTTTTTATCATGAAGTTTTATGCAGATGCTACACAGAGGACTGGTTTAACCAACTAATTCAAACTGCATAACCAGCAAGGAATCATTACGAGAGTACCTGTAGAATAAATACATTATTTGAAGCTGTAAGAAAACAGTTTTCTAATCACTATTTACTGGGGCTTTCTCTGAAAGTCTGTAAATAAATGAGACTTGCACAAAATAAATTTCTGGTTAGCTGTGGCCATCTTGAGTGGGCATCATTCTCCTTTGTGCAGATAGAATAACTCCTGTTTCACCCATAAACTATTGATTCCCATTCTAAAAAGATTGCTCTCCTTATGCTCAGTTTTGATGTACAGGTAGTCCTCGACTTACGACCACAATTGACCCCAAAATTTATGTTGCGAAGCGAGACATTTATTAAGTGAGTTTCACCCCATTTTACGACCTTTCCTGCCACAGTTGTTAAGTGAATCAGTGCAGTTGTTAAGTTAGTAACATGGTCGTTAAGTGAATGGCGCTTTTTTCAGTGCCATTGTAACTTTGAACAGTCACTAAATGAATTGTTTTAAGTTGAGGTCTACCTGTATGGGTATGACCTTGGGAGATAGGAGGAAGAGTCACAGCCTAAAAATCCTTCGTGCAAAAGGTAACTCAGCCCACAAAAAAAGAAAAGTTTATGGGATATATCTCAGAAAGACTCTTTCTAGCTTTCCGGAGAGTAAATGTAAAAACAGGTGAGAAATTCTTTCAGACTAGCAAGATTCTGTTGCTGTAGCCTTACAATAAAGGTAGTGTTAGTTCTCATGGTTTCTGCTTCTTGTCTGGACTAGCTCAAAAACCTGACAATATGTTCATAAAGTCTTGATGATCCTATCCCAGCAGATCTAAATCATAAATATGCAGACAGAGGGAAAAGCTGGTATTCATTGGAAGATGTAGAGCGAATGTTTTAATATAAAAGTTGGAGTGACCAAGTACAGCATTTTTTTTTTTTACTAAAAGTCTTTAGTCTTTTCAACAAGTGAAATAAAAAAAACAATATCGTCTAATCTCACTAATCCCTAATTTCCAACCATGGACAAACAGTAAAATATTCCTGGGTCAGACGCTATCCTAATGCTATTTTCTCCTCTTTAATGCCAAACCAATTCAAGTCCCTGGAGAAAACCTCTCTGAAAACCACCCAAGAATAGCTCCCACACACAATGTTTTAATTTCTGTAAAAGAGCTTTAGACAGTCCTCTTCTGTGAGTAGGTTCCTATAATCTTTGATAATATTAAGTCATCGCATCTCCATTGCTACTCCATAGTGTGTATGTGACTAGGAAACAGAGGAACTAAGAAACATTAGTGTATTTTGTATTTAAGCAAGCAATTTTCAACAGCTTGCACAAAGAAATGATGACATCTAAAGCCTGGTGAATCAGGAGCAGCCACAAGTAGACAGCCCTTGGAAATCCAGGCTCTGCTTCACCTTGTCAGGATTCCAGCAGTTACCCCCATTGAAATCATGAGTCTGGAGCCAAACTTCCAAAACTTAAAAAGGATTTATTGGGAGTTGAACTGTCCGGCACTGCCTGGGTGCAGCCGACTCTGAGGCACATAATTCATTGTCACCCTTGACCCTGGTTTCCACGCCCCCCCCCGGGTGTATTGTAATTCATATTCTCCAATGGGACACATCCATAGCCAAGAGTCATCAATCATGTTCTCCAGTTAGAATTTTGCAGGGCAGAAACTTCAGTCACCTGGACTTTGAAAACATTTATGGAATGCAGTTTCAGTTTGCAAGCTGCTGCACCGCTCCCCCCTCCCTTTCTGTTGGCGATTCTAAAAAGACCATACAAATATTTTATGAGTTGGCACACCTGGCATATTGCATGCATGTGATACAGAAAGGTAGAGAACTCATCTTGTAAGTTGACGTCTTGGTCAATTGACACTTCATTGTTGTGATTTATAGGGGCAACTTACTGTAGTTCACACGGTGACCCCTACCTTTATATTATTTTGAGGTTTTTTTTTAGGTACCAACTGACCAAGCTCTCTTGGTCATCATACAGACACCCAATTCTTGCATAAATATTCAATAATGTGTGTCTCTATGTATGTATGTCTTTCAGCTTTCCTCAGACATGGAAGGATTGAATAGGAAATAGGCATCTTGCAGCCTCCCCTTCTCTCCCACTCTTGAATAAAGCTTCATTTTAATCTGTAACCATCTCCTTTATCAATGGATCCAGTTCCTTGACATAAGAAGTCACCCCAGATATTTCCCATGAAAAACTAAAGAGTGATTTTTGTGTGTGTGCTAATTATAAGTTAGAGTAAATATATTCAAATCCAATTCAAACCGTACCAGCACAGCCATACTTTCATCAGAGATTCAGCTGAGCTCCACCTGAGAGATAATACGATCCCCATACTTGTTCTTGCCTAGGCAGGACATCACAATTCAGATCACGAGGAAGGCAATATCTGAACTAGCCGCTTCTAGTGTTAAAAAAATTAGGGATTCCCCCCCCCCAACCCATGTGTTTTTAAGAGAGCCATCCTCATTACTCTGTTGCAGTAAATCATGTGGTATACATTTCCAATATTGTGCTAGATTTTTCATAATCTAAGATTGTTGGTTGTTTATCTAGAAGTTCTTTACTCCCCTCTGTGAAAGTACAGTAGTTTAATGTGTAACAATGGAAAATCCAGAAAATGTGCTTAAATGGGGTTTTAATACAAGTCCCACAGCCACTGCCTTAAAAATGTGGTGGTGAAAACAATCCTTTAAATTTTTTAGACACACAATGCTCTTCCACTGCTACTGGGTACGGAAAGATAATGTTGTCCTAAGCACAAACTACTACTAAACACAGAGCTACAGCTAATAAAAGGAAAAGTATTAGTGTAGAGTTCTAGTCCTCGAGCACTTACTCTGAGATTTTTTCTCTCCAGCTTTAACTGGGAAGTGCATGGTTTGATGACGACAGTAAGCATTTCTATCTGTTAAATCCTGATCGGTTGCTCTCAAAAGATTTGGAGGTGTGACTCTCTTTTGATAAGCCCTAAAAAGAGTGGATGCTTATCTGAAGCATCTCCAGTTCTTTTGAGGTTTGATATTTCCAATGGTTTTCTGGATCTTAAAGCTTCTTCCAGTGGAGCAAGATTAATTATAAGGGGGAAGGATCATGTCTTTGCCATGTTTTGAATAGCTATAACTAACTTAAGGTTAGCTGATTCCAACAACTTTCTTCTAAATAAGACTAAGATTATATATATTTCTAGAATTGTTTAGCCGATACAGGTCTCTTTTACAAACAGCTTTCAAATTCCAGATGATTTTTTTAAAAATGAATTCATTGAATTTAAATTTTGATTTACTCAAAATGTTCTTGGAGAGGAAGCTCATGAATGAATATACACTTTCTGATTGGGCTGCAAGGAAATATGACTGTGATGTCAGTAAAAAAAAAACCCAACTGTTATTTGTTAATTGCTGTTATACCATCAAGATTAATTAAAAAGGGGAGAGGGAATTTTAACAGGATCAAAATCATTTGACTATGAGCTTGAATGACATGACAATGCCAGCTGTAATACATGAGGCTTAATACCAGAAATACCTTTACAATTGCACTTAATCATGGTTATTTTTTCCTCCATGAATACTTTCGTGTATACTGAGTTTCAAGCATACCAAGGCAATATAGATTCCAGGGCTTTTCAGGCCCCTTGTACGGTATGTACAAAAATGTGTGTTTGCATTTCTTTAGGAATGAGTAAAAACAGAATTGCTGAATGAGCCAATGTTTTCCCAGTTACTTTGTCAAGTCAGCAACTATGCTGCCAATCTCTGATACACTCACACTAGCTACTAAAGTCAAATCAGTCCCTTGAATGTGGGTTTTGCATGTTCACAATTTGTGCTGCTTGAATCAGGAGGCAACTGTTGTATTACCTCTCAAGTTTATGCCAATCTCTAAACAATCTATGGAACATGTGCTTTCTGAGCTGGGCTGCACACAACCACTAGGTGGCTGAGGGTTCTTTTTGTATTTCTGCTGCCATCTAGTGGTAGTTTGAATTGTTGCTAACCAGAACCAGTAAACATAGGGACTTCATCTGTAATTAAAACAATCTATCATAGAGGTTTAGCTGTAATGTCCAGGATCCAAAGAGTTACCATACTGTAGATACATCTGAGATCTCAGACATGTCCTGAATAGATTCTTTCTCTTCAACCATCCTATACTCAGTCACAATTTGCTTTTTAAGGTACTTTCATTTCCTTCCTTCATTTTAAAATTAGTTTACCAATGATGCATTGGGAATTGTCCTAAAAAAATCAAGTCCCAAAGTGAGAAGGTGGAATTTGTTGCTTTATGTTTTGGACCTGTCCAGTGTAATCCATGGTAAACATTTCTTCTGGAATTATTCCTACCAAAATACAATGAACAATTAAACCCCAGATACTTCTTTTGTTTTGCTCGGTGTCATATTGAAATCAACCTGAATTGTCACTTTCTAGTGGCCTTTGAAATACAGACTCATTGCCCTGCCAATAGAATTAATGAGGGCAGACTTCTCGGTATTAAAAAATATTTAGCATCAAAGATTTTTTTTTTTATTGTATTCACCAAAGTCTCTGATGGCCATTTAGAAGCTTACTTTTAAAGACCAACGAAATAGACAAAATAAAGGAAAATAAAGAAAATAACCATAAAAATACAATTGAATTGCCTTTGAAGTAGGAGACAAATCTCCACAAGATAAAATTGCTTCTTAAAATGTGTATGTTTTTGTATCCTTTTTTCTAGTAGGAAAAGAACTGACTTGAAAACTTGGTGTTTTTTTTCTTAGTGCCGTGCGTTGCTTTTGTGTGTAATAATATTTGAATGTAATGACAGCAGTGCCAATTTGCCAAAGATGTCAAACTTTTTTGTTTATTTGAATTTGTTTTGGGGCTTTATTTGGGGGCTTTATTTTTTAAGAGTTGGGCGGGTATTTTAAAATGTGGGTTACAGGGAGGAGCATTTGGGAAAAGAATTCATTTGTTTTGCTTTGATTCTGAATTTTCTTGTCAATACTGGACTTTGTGGTTTTTATTCTAAGTTAAATGGTTGACTGCAAACATTTTATTTTAGATTAGTTGAAGAAACATGCAATAAGATTGGCGTAGTTTCGATATCAGTGTGTCTTCATGAGAGTGACTGTTACTTGTGGACATTTTGATTTTATGTAACCTTTATGTGAGATAATTATTTGTAAATATTTACCATAATTTTATTGGTTCCAAAAATAAAAGTAATTTTTTAAGTTCAGAGGTTCTATCATTCTTTTAATTTGAGAGTATTGAGTGCATATGATTGGCACAACAGAACCGACTTGCTTTCAAATGCCAACTCTGCTGAATTTAAAGCCACTTTGGGAAACAAAACCATCAAAATAAGACAAAGAATGGTTTTCCTTGATGAACCACTTTGCATATCTACAAGGGGCAACAGTTAAAAAGTCAAGGTGCTGCCCACAACTGTGAGTTCAAAATCTCACCCCAAAATGTTAAGATGATGCTATGACTGTAGGGCTAAAGCCCCACCCCTTTATGCAGGGGGTATTCAGCTCATAACCCTTTTATGAATTATGGACTTCAACTCCCAGAATTCCTGAGCAAGCATGGCTTGCTCAGGAATTCTGGGAGTTGAATCCATAATTCACAAAGGGCCATAGATGCTCACCCCTGCCTTATATGGCTTCCATCTTGACCTTCAGAATATCTCCTTCATCAGTGGATGGGAATGGCTCTGTCAAAAGCTAGACGGTTTGAAATATTTCTCTGATTTTTAACATCTCCTGAAAGCTTCTTGACTCCACAGACTTTGAATGAGGGGCGAGTAAATTAAATAAGATCTGAAAGAGAACACTTTCTCCCATCCACTAGAAAGAGAATTTTTCAAGAAATTCCACTGGCCAAATTGGTGTTTCATAAAATGAAATTAACCTTAATATAAAGTGTATGCTCTTATATAAAATTGTAATGAATGTTTAATTATTTATTCTTGTTGAATTATGAACGATCGGATTATTTAAAATAGAGTGTCTAGCAGAAAAGGGAAAAGTGATGTTACATATGACTTCTTGCTCCAAAGATTAGCATTTGCATTTCCTGTTTTGAGAGCAAAGCCAAACAATAGAACAGTCAGTCCTTGGCTAATACATTAACTATATGGATTGTGAACCAAGCTTTATATTTATTTCAAAAAAGTGCATCTGACAATACTTTGATTGCAATTTGTCCGTCAATCAACATCACAGAAAAAGGAATGTATTTTTCTGGTATAGTTTTCTCTCCAATCTGATGGCCCTGAAGAAAACCAAGCAGAAGTAATGCTTTTGTCTTTCAATTATGCTGTTGCATTTCCATCATGCTTCCAGCAAAGTACTTCGAATTCCAAAACATTTACTAAAATGTCAATTTATACATGTGTAAACTAACCTCATAAACTACAGGTAGATCTCCACTTCCAGTGACAATTGAGCACAAAATTAGCACCCACTGCTAAACAAGGCAATTAAATGAGTTGTGCCCAATTATTATTATTTTTTGGGCATAGTTGTTAAACGAAACACTGCAGTTTTTATGTGAATCTGGCTCTCCCCACTGACTTTGTTGGAAGTTTTCTGGAAAAGTTACAAATGATAATCACAGGGCAACCATCATAAATACCTGCCAGTTGCCAAGTGCCAGAATTTTGATGAGGTGACCATGGAATGCTGAAATCATCATCAGTGTTAAAATTGGTTATAAGTCTTTTTTTCCCCAGGGCCATTGTAACTTTGAATGGTCACTAAATGGTTGTAAGTTGAGGATTACATGTACAGTGTTCTAATCAGAATTAGATGTTCACAGCTGGCTTTTTAAAACAAAAGATTTGGTTTCCTTTTACAAAGATCTACAGTACTACAGAGCAATCTCTTAAACTCCTATTTCTTCCTGAGCAACCATGGATAAAATAAATAAATAAAGTGAATTGATGTTATATTCCAAAATCATGACATCCATAGACAATAGCTACTAATGATATCTAAGGATCAACTATAATTATGAGGTTTCATTCCTGGCAAGGACTTAACTAGCAAACAACCAGATAAGATATCCTTGTGTAACCCCCCTAAAGTGACACTTATCACAGCCTAATAAAACGACACCTTGAAAATTAAAGTGGAACTCCTGCTATGAAACACTGTATTGTACTGGGTATTTTGCAGGTAAATGAGATGTATCTATGTATGTATGTATGCATGTATGTATATATGTATGTGTCTGTCTTTGAGTCAGTGTTGATTGTCTGGACCAAACCCTGCTGGATTTTTTTGGGGCAAGGTTTTTAAAAAAAAGGTTTGCCGTTGTTTCCTTCCCTGCCCAAAGACAACCAGTTGGCTTTGTGACTAAAAGTGTGGCTAGAACATAATGGTCTCTGGAGTTCTAGCCTTAACTACTGAACAAAATTGCTGATGTATGTGTATGTGTATGATTGTATGTGTATGACTATCGTTAAGTGTTGTACCTTATGATTCTTGACTCTTGATGAATGTATCTTTTCTTTTATGTACACTGAGAGCATTTGCACCAAGACAAATTCCTTGTGTGTCCAATCCCACTTGGCCAATAAAGAATTATATCTATCGATTCTATCTATAAGTATATGTATATGCATATCTATATCTATCTATATCTATATATTTACCACCTACTGGAAGTTGGGTGGCATATACATTTAATAAATAATAACAATTATTCTTATTAATTTTAGTTGCATTTAATTCAGAAAAACATGTGAGTGATAGGCATTCTTTTTGCTATATTTAACCTATTTCCTCCCCTTGTTATTATTTTTTTAAAAATCCCTCTCCGAATTGCCTTTTACAGCTGTTGGAAGTATCATATCCGATTACAACTCCAATAATGTTCTTGCCTGAAGTGCAAAGTCTATTTTCCTCTCTTTAGGTGTTAAATCTCATGTCGCTCCATTCAGCAATGGGAGCGCTTGGAAAATGCAAATATCTCTTTCGTGGAAGTTTCTGTACAAATAGGCACTGCCTAGTGTGCCGCCTCCATGCTGTCCTTCAAACTTTACGTAAATGTAGAACTGCAGAAAATAAAGGAATGTTTGTTCCCTGGGAGATTCTATAATTAAAAGCAACATAAAAGAATTCCCCCCTCCTCCAATTCAAGTGAAGTACTTTTTTTCAAATAAGCGTGACTTAAAACTGCATTTTCAAGCACTGCAGATTAAGCACAACCTTGGCAACACCTTCCTACAGGATCTGTTGGATTGCTCTCTGTTCTAATCTACCATAGCAGCTGGCAATGGATAGATATTCTCTTCTTCATTTTACAGAGTTGCTGAGTGAACTATTTAATTGATTAGGCCAGAGTTGCTTGAGTGAAGTATTTAATTAATTAAAACCCCAAAAACTTTAACCTTTGACTGTCTACTATTGACCTCACCCCTTTCCTAAGAGGTCTGTAGGGGGCGTGCATAAGCGCACCAACATGCCTACCGCCCCTGTCCTATTGTTTCTTTTATTTTTTTTATTTTTCTTATATGTATCCATGTATTCATAGCTATGTTTTTACTTATACCTATTATCTTGTAAGCAATTGACAAAAATAAATAAATAAATAAAAATAATTTATTATGCCTCTGGGCATGAGAGCATTTTTTGTCCATGACGATAGTGATAAGAGAGGATGGATACAGGTAGTCCCTGACTTACAACCATTCATTTAGCACAGGGGTCTCAAACTCAATTTACCTGGGGGCCGCTGGAGACAGAGTCTAGATAAGGGATTCCACAAAAAACGTTGTTAAAAAAATATCCTCAAATGTCATCAACAGTTAATGATTTCTCCAATACATGAACTGTCCTGAACACATGAATGGAACATTGAATGAAGATCATGAACAGTTCCTCAGAACATGGCTTCTCCAGCTTACTCCTTGCTGCCAGAGACTTGACAACGCTTCCTCTCACATATCTGAGCCACATTTGGCTTGAGAGAGGAGGCACTTGAGACCCTCAGTATGGCTTGAAGATGATCATCAGTAAGTCTGGACCTGTACTTGGACTTGTTAAAGTTCAGGGTGGAGAAGAAGCCACGACGAGGAACGGCAGGCGGGACTTCCTTCAGAGGTCAATTCCCCCTGCGGGCCGCACTAATATTATACTTTCATATCATGGTGGGGGCCACAGAATATCATCCTGTGGGCCGCAATTGGCCCGCGAGCCGCGAGTTTGAGACCCCTGATTTAGCAACAGTTAAAACAACCCTAAAAAAGAGCTTACAACTGGTCCTTAAGACCATCATAGAATTCTCATGGTTGCGTGATCAAAATTTGGGTACTTGGCAACTGGCACTTAGGTATGATGGCTGCAGCATCTCGGAGTCATGTGGTCATTATTTGCAACCTTTCCAGCCAGCTTCTGACAAGCAAAGTCAATGGAGAATGCCAGTTCACTCAACAACTATATGATTTACTTAAGAAACATGGTAAAAATATTCATAAAATCAGGCACTACTCAAGAACTGCCTTGCTTAGCAATGTAAATTCTGTTCCCAAATGTGGCTATAAGTCAAGGACTACGTGTAATCTCTTGAGAGAGGAGAGGATACAGCAATGGAAGGGGTCCTCATGATCAGAAGTCTACTAGAAGTTGGTTTCCTAATTTAGTGAACTGCGACTTTGTGGAGGAATAATAGCTTATAGGCTGGTAACTCTCCATAAAACCCATTGTTATAATTATTGAAGTTTCATCGATTTACTGAAATATTCTTTCCTTCTTCATAAAGCTTAGGCCATTTTCTGCTATCTTAAAGCAGGGCTGGGCAACCTGCAAACTGCATGCAGATTCTGCGAGCCCCGTATTTTTAGCCCCTGGAAAAATTACCATTAAACTTTCAGTAATGGCTCTATTTTGTTCAACTCTTTACAATCTTCCTGAGCCCCATTTCTCCAGTAATTTTCACTTCTGTACTCTCACCTCTGTACTTTTCTTACTCACCAATTTTTAGAGAAGGGATTTGGTAATAGAGTTTTCCCTTTGGTTACTTAAGGAAGGATCACTTTTCTTGGCTGACTTTTTTTCTACTTCATTGAATTTTTTTGGATAATATGTATGAATGCCTACTGCTTTTCCTTAGCATGAAACAGGTAGGGAAGGCGAAATATCTGTCTGTCAGTATCATTTCTCTCTGTCGCTCTTTTTCTCTGTCTCTCTCTGTCTCTCTCTGTCTCTCTCTCTGTCTCTGTCTCCCTCTGTCTCTCTATCTCTGTCTCTCTCTGTCTCTCTCTGTCTCTGTCTCTGTCTCTCTCTCTCTCGCTATATCTATATCCACATCCACATCCATATCATTTATATCCACATCCACATCCACATCCACATCCACATCTATCTATCTATCTATCTATCTATCTATCTATCTATCTATCTATCTATCTATCATCTATCTATCTATCTATCTATCTATCTATCTATCTATCATCTATCTATCTATCTATCTATCTATCTATCTATCTATCTATCTATCTATCTATCTATCTATCTATCTATCTATCTATCATCTATCTATCTATCTATCTATCTATCTATCTATCTATCTATCTATCTATCTATCTATCTATCTATCTATCTATCTATCTATTATCTATCTATCTATCTATCTATCTATCATCTATCTATCTATCTATCTATCTATCTATCTATCTATCTATCTATCTATCTATCTATCTATCTATCTATCTATCTATCTATCTATCTTATCTATCTATCTATCTATCTATCTATCTATCTATCTATCTATCTATCTATCTATCTATCTATCTATCTATCTATTATCTATCATCTATCTATCTATCTATCTATCTATCTATATCTATCTATCTATCTATCTATCTATCTATCTATCTATCTATCTATCTATCTATCTATCTATCTATCTATCTATCTATCTATCTATCTATCTATCATCTATCTATCTATCTATCTATCTATCTATCTATCTATCTATCTATCTATCTATCTATCTATCTATTTATTTATCTATCTATCACCTATCATCTATCTATTATCTGTCTATCAGATCTATTTATATATGTTATCTGTTTATCGATTTATCTATCCTCTATCACATGGGTGTTAAACTCGCCGCATCACCTGACATATCACAATGTTTTTCCATTTGCAGAGCTGGGGTGGGCGTGGCCTGTGCAAGACGATCCGGCTTGCGGGCCCCCAGTTTGACACCCCTGCTGTATCATCTTGGGTCAAGAGAATTTGATAAAGACCAACTTAATATGTCAAAGCCTGGGAGATAATCTTCCAAGATCAAGCTTCCTAAATTATGCCTTTATCTTCCTGAGAACAGCATTATTTTTATTCCCAAATCCAGAAAATCCAGCAAATACTATTTGATGAGATTAACTTCTACAAAATACCAAAGGATGGAGACGTCATTCTGGAATACACAAACAAGTTCTGCAGAAGAGGCACGTCTAATCCTTTCCACAATAGTCATGGACAAATTCTTTGTCATCAAGCTTTCAATAGTATGCCTATGTGCTTATTCATAAACCTATAAGCACATTATTGAAAGCTTGGTGACAAGGTAGTTGTTAAAAAGTTTCTTTTGTGTTCAGCTGGGCTTTACTTTGGAGCCAAGAATCTTTGTCAAGTTCCTGGTGGTAGTGCATCTTACAGGACGAGGTATATCTGGACAGTGTTCTAATGGGGTTTTTATCAGAGAATCAAAAATAAACAGAAAATTTTGCACTTTCAAAATCATGGCTTCATGGTGAATGTGTTCGTGTCCGAATACATCCCGATTTCACTAATTATCCTGCATTCAGAACAGAGAGTTATCTACGTTATTCTGGATAGCAATGACAACTGGTATGCACTGAATAAGCAAAGAGATAAATAAAAAGGTTTTAAGCTCATGGCAAAATAGGTTTATTCGGATCATTCCAAGATGGTTATATACAGACAGGAAAAAGCTGAAATATTTCATGTTCCTTACAGAATAATCTTGAAACAACTCCAGTGTTCAACCATGAGATGAACAGAAACTCAAAACAAGTCTCTTGCTTGTAGGGGTCCATAATGATGCTGAGCTGTGTACCATGACTTTATGACACAAACTGTTCTTGCTTAGCTTATTTGTATTTGGGATGTGATGTTTCATACAACTGTATAAGTGCTGGCATTAACGTTGTGATGACAATGACACATGTTTCATAACTTGCTTTGACCCCCTCACCCCATCCTGGAACATCTATTTCTGTGCTTTTAATATTCACCCAGGATCATAAATATCAGTGAGGTGATGATCCAGGATAGCAATTATCTGTGGAAATCCAAAAATAAGATGATTTAGGGGGGAAAAAATGGAAGTATTTAAAAAATCTCCACAGCAAATAATGGAGCAATTTTTGCAGTCTATCTACACAAACATTCTCATGATTGAATGTAACCTATAAACTGCAAGAGCAAAAAATACTTTTTCTCCAATGATCATCTTGAAGCTTCTCTCTCTTTTTTAATGCTCAGATGGAATGATTATTGCTCCATTTGATAACATGTCAGCAAGCTAAAGCTATTTAGCATTTGCACACAGCATGCAGCTTGAAAACTCAATATCAACAAAAGCATGCACAGAATGCACACATTACAGCTCAACAAATAGATGAAAAGCAACATAATCTTTGAATTTAGCATGCAGTCTGAACACTTGGTATTTACACAACAGCATGCAGTTTGCACTCAAAAAAGGGGAAACAAGATAATGTTTGCCTTTAGCTGCCAGCTTGAAATTTCAGTATTAACAAGAGATGGTGGCACACACACATCAAAGTACAACTAACAAAAGAAGCATAAACTTTGCCTTTTACAACATCAAATCCACACACCACTTGGTTAATGCACACAAGCAGAGCACACGCTTTTGCCGCTGCCAAAAGAAAGGACAACGCATAATGACACAGCTCGTCGATGTTACATTCTAAATTCTAAAGGATTTGTATCAAAAGGGAAGTTTTTAATGTAACAGGAAATTGCAAGAAGCTTTCATTGTAGATTTGGAAATGGATATAAAACATGAAATAACAGGGTTGGAAAGGTCCTGGGAGATCTTATAGTCCAACCCCCTGGTCCCTATACCATTTCGTACAAATGTTATCCAGTTTCTTGTTGAAAACTTCCAGTTTTCAGAATCAGTTACATACAGAATCATTTCTGAATACCCTGTTTAATCCAGACAGATCAGCTATTGGTATCAGCAGTATTAGTCTTTGAGGAGTTAACCAGCTCCCCCTACCCCCTTTTACTTCCCCCTGCCCGCTTTATTATTTATTTATTTATTTATTTGATTTGATTTGATTTGTCAATTGCTTACAAGATAATAGGTATAAGTAAAAACATAGTTATGAATACATGAAATGGATATAAGAAAAGATAATAGGTATAAGTAAAAACATAGTTATGAATACATGAAATGGATATAAGAAAAATAAAAAGAAATAATAGGACAGGGACAGTAGGCACGTTGGTGCGCTTATGCACGCCCCCTACAGGCCTCTTAGGAAAGGGGTGAGGTCAATAGTAGAAGGTTTAAGGTTAAAGTTTTTGGGGTTTGGGGAAGAAACCACAAAGTCAGGTAGAGTATTCCAAATATTGACCACTCTGTTGCTGAAGTTGTATTTCCTGCAATCAAGTTTGGTGCAGTTTACCTTGAGTTTGTATCTATTGTTTGCTCTTGTGTTATTATGGTTGAAGCTGAAGTATTCATTGACAGGTAGGACATTGCAATGTATGATTTTATATACTATACTTAGATCGGACTGAAGGTGGCGTAGTTCTAGATTTTCTAGGTCTAGAGTTTCTAGTCTGGTGGCATAAGGTATTCTGCAATGAGTAGAGGAGTGGAGAACTCTTCTTGTGAAATATTTCTGGACTTTCTCAACTGTGTTAATATCAGATACGTAATCTTCTGCTGATTATGCAGGAATTAAAAATGTTAAATTTCTAACTTATAGAGTTTTCTAACTTATAAAGCTATGTCACAGAGTGGTGGTACTAAAAATGTGTTTTGTTTTGTCTCAGGCTTGGAACAAAATTAGTGTGGTTTATTTTGAGGTTATGAACATGTGTGTTTAGGTCAAACTCAAAACACCTGAATCAGACTTTTGGCCCTCATCATGCTTGATGTTTAGAACATGTTGTACATCCTTAGGATCTAATGCCTTTAGACAGTCCCAGCAGACAATGTATTCATTCATACCAAGTTGTCAAGATTTCATTTTAGAAAATACTTTTGCTTCTGGAAGAAACAGATGGCCAATAATTTAGCAATCCAGAATCATTTGTCCTCAGAAATTACTATGTTTTCTAGACCAGTGGTGAACACTAAGCTATCTTCTGCACCAAAGAAGCCTTTGTATTTCAGTAGACGGGAATCACAGCTGGAGTATGGATCTTGATAATTGTCTGGCTCAGGGAAGGTAAAATCCATCCAAGTGCAGAAAACTCCCTATGACCATAAATTGGCTGTGACTCAGTGCTATCCAGATTGCTCTCTTGGCTTTTCAAGATCACATCCAGAATCAATACAAATTAGTCTGGAGAGATGATGCATCAACTGAAGCCTGTGTGAGAAGAATAAACTCAGCCTTCATATACAAGTAAGTTGGTAAGCTATGTGGCTGGGCACAGTGTATTATCTCATTCTATCGTGACAAAGCACCTATTTGGTCATATTCCATCCAGGATGTATTAAAATTCCTTGTGAAGTGCCTTTCCAAGTATTTTACAATCAATAAGAATAAGAACAGGATAATTTTGCAATTGAATCTCATATCTTTAGCATAGTCTGGATTTTGAATTTGTGTCGACATTCATTTGAATTCATATTTTTAATTTTACATCACTTCTAGTTTTTATCCACTGCTAATTGCATTGAGTATTCATCAGGGTAAAAAGGGTATTAATAAAAATATGAAATACATAAAAAAGGAGATCTCAATTGTCTTCTATTTCAACACTGGACATTTGGGTGGCTGGGAGCTGCACTCCTTTTTAGTGCAGTTAAAGGATACTCTTGAGGATTGAGATTTACCATTTCTTTGTCCAGTTTAAGATAGATGGAAAGTCTTTTCTGATTATGTGTAAAGCCATTTACTTTTCCCATTTTAAAATGGAAGAAAACATTGTCTATTATTGCATGAAGTTTTGGAGGGACTTCCGAAAAAATGCTCAGAGTTGAAGAACAGTTGGAAGTTATATCTAAAAGTCTGTAGAGATTCTTAGTCATCCAGGTCATGGTTGTCCCAGGGGTGGGATTCTACTAGTTTGCACCTATTCGCTAGAACTGGTTTTTAACATTCTCAGCAGTTCGGAGAACCAGTTGTTAGAAGAAATTACTGGCCTAATCCTGTAAGGAAGGCAGGAAGGAAACATTCTGGTGTTGCTTACAGAAACTGCCTCTCCATTAACCCTCATTACATTCCTGGCAGGACCAGACTTCCTGTCTCTGGAACATCTCTAGAATTCTTTCCCCCTCCTTTGCTGGTGCTTTGCTTGTGTGGAGTGACCATTCAAAGTTACAATGGCACTGAAAAAAGTGACTCATGACTGTTTTTCACACTTACGACTGTTGCAGCATCCCCACAGTCACCAGAGGCCAGGAGAGGAGATGCGTGCCTCGATGTGAGTGATGTTGAGTTGGCCACACCCAGCCAGTCACATGACCACCAAGCCACACCTACCAACTAAGCCACCCTCACAGAACCGGTTGTTAAAAATTTTGAATCCTACCCCTGGGTTGTCCCAAAGGTACTTTTTCAGGAGGTGACCGGACTGCAGGGGTGGGATTCTACCGGTTCAGACCGGTTTGGGTGAACCAGATGTTAAGTTTTCATCTGGTTCGCCAAACCGGTATTTCAACAAACTGGCTGGCCCCACCCACCCCTCCCCTCCCAGGAGTCTCCACATGGCGCATTTTCAATGCAGATAAGTCTTCCGGAAGTCCGGAAATGGGCCTGTTTCCGGTTTCTGGAGGGCATCCAGAGCCCAGGGGAGGCCATTTTCACCCTACCAGAGGCCCAGGAGAGGCCCCCAGACTCTTGTCGGTGAAAAACAGCCCTCCTGGAAGTACCAGTAGGCCACGTCCACCATGGCCACGCCTACCCAGCAACTAGGCAGCAAACTTATTGCTGGGATTTTTGAATCCCACCCCTGCTGGACTGTCTTGTTTTTATCTTTCATTCCCCACTATCCTGTCAGAGCTGAAGAAGCTTCTTGGATGAGAAGCGAAACGTCTTCAAAAGAAAAAAAAACAAGACAGTCCAGTTTCCTCCTGAAAAAGCACCTTTGGGATGTTATATCTAGTTTTCTGAAATGTATTTTCAAAACGGATTTCATTTTTCACAGGACTCAAAGGGTCTCCTTAGATTGCGTGTTATTTGGAAAAAATACATAAGTACAGAGAACACCCTGGTGTTTTTTTCTTTAAAGACTGATATCATTGCACAAAACTAAACTCTTTATGTCTCCCAGTCTTCTTCACCTGGGAGAATGTTTTACCAAAGGCATTCAAAATTATAATTTTAGGTCTTTATAACACTATGTGGCAGCTGTCCTCACTTTCAGTACAATAAATTGATACCATATCTACCTTAAATAGAATAAGGCTGAAGTTCAAACTCCCTTATTAAGAAGTGTGTCCCTTTCACAGCTTGGAATGAAATCTTGGTTTTGCAGATCTTGATGCAACAAGACTGTCCATGCAAGGGGTGAAATTCCATTGTAGTTGATGTCATTTTTATAATGATATTATCATGTAGATAACATAAACTGCACAAATGATATAATCTGCGTTGCTGTGACAATACACCATTTAAGTTTTCAGATTTCAGGGAATAATAGATATCCCTTGAGTTAATTAATCCATTAGTGTGGTTTCTCTGTAATTACTTCTACCTATGGCCTGTCCATTTTTAGATTCCTTTGATATTAGCCATGAGTCTAGTTTCTGGCTTATTTACTTGATAGTACAGCAGAGTATATAAACCAATAAATGCATATTGATCAGACTGTATACTAACACCATCTATTCATTTTAAAGAAGGAGTCCAATCTCTTTGGGAAAATTCATTCTTGCCAAAGACACGCTAAGAGACAGAGCCACATGTTATACCCTGAATGGCTATAAAGAGTGAGGGTAAGAAAATTGTTATTGAGCATAATAACAATCTCCTTAACAGGTTTTACTATATTGCTAAGAGGGAGGGAGGCAAAAATATATCTTCAGATTCAAGAACAGTTGCTGACACTAGAGCTTGTAGCAAGAGAGAGAGAATAGAATAGAATAGAATAGAATAGAATAGAATAGAATAGAATAGAATAGAATAGAATAGAATAGAATAGAATAGAATAGAATAGAATAGAATAGAATATTATTTATTGGCCAAGTGTGATTGCGTGCACAAAGAATTTGTCTCCAGTGCATAAGTTTTTAGTATACATACAAACATGTGAGATCTCTATTCAAAGAGGAAAATTTAGAACACAAAAAACGACCATTTCTGTGGGTGGATGATGTTCATAGCAAGGCTGTAATAACCAAATTTCTTTAACCATGGGAATATAGATCTGCAATATTGTTTCAAAAATGGTATGAGGAATATCTAAAATGTTGCTGCACAATCACCCATCAGATCAGAGTTTCTGACATCAGAGCGGTTTCTGGCTTTGGTGCAATTTCAAAGACCCTTTGACCCCTGGATTTCCTGCAATGTCAGTAGCGAATGTTCAAATGGGCGAATATTTTCAAAACGCTTAATAGATTTCAGACAAGCTGGCATGTTGGAAGAGAAAACAATGCCCAAACCCTAATATGAGAATTAAGCCTCAAAATTATATGCTTGCTCTCTGTAAGAAAAAACGTAACAGCTCCTGGGAAAATTTCTCTGAACAAATAGTCCTCTTGTTCAAGAAGCTCAACTTTAATTTTTAACAGTGTTACCATTCCATGGGGTTACCATTCTGATGATGTTTAAATAAATTCTGCATGTGAATTGCTTCCTCTGCATGAGTAAGTTGGAAAACAGAGAAGATACATTTACAACACATGGCATTGCTAATGTGCCATGCGTTAAGTGGCCTTTAAATTAAACTAAGTTAAACAAACCCTTCTTTAATTTCCTAGTGTATCTTTTTTCATTAACAGACACATTAAGGTCCTGCTCATTTACATATAGCTTATGCAAGCACATGATTCCACAATGTCCTATTAATGAGACATAATGGGACTCAGAATGGCGAAGTGGTTCAAAGGGCTAGGTTACATATAAAGGGAGCAGTCTCATTTATCTCCCAAGGCATTCCAGAACTTGAAGTCCTGAGCAAATTGGGCGAAAAAATTAATGTGTTAGTTTAGAAATCTAAGAGTAACGATCCATCCATAGTTTCCGGAAGTGCCTTTTAGTTGCTAAGGATGAACCAGGGAGAAGATTCCACAAGTTTGTTTGCTTTACAAAGGGAAGGAAGGGGGCCGTTGCTCTCTAGTTTTGTGTCACAACTTATCAAGTGATGATCCTGACAAATTTCACTTTTATTTTTGAGGTCTCGTCCTTCAAATCGGGACATCGCAAAGTTATTTTTAACGTCTGTTCTGAGAACCTCAACATTTTTATTAATGATTTGGATTTTATTAATGATTTGGATTTTATTAATGATTTGGATTTGGATGGGGGAGACGGAAGGAATATTTAGCAAATGTCCAGAAGATGACATGACCAGATGCCTTAATACCACGTAAGATGGAATTTAAATTCAAAATAATACCCTCACAGCACAGAAAGGGCTGAAAATCACAACATTGGACTTAGAGATAATGTAAAGTTCTTAATTCAATCTAAAGTTGGAGACATCAGTTCTGGAAGCCATACTTACAAAAGGAATCCTGAAAATAGTGATTGATTACTGTCTGAACAGGGGTCTGCAAACACAATTTTAGGTTGTATTTTCAGTCAAGTTTCACAGGCCCACATCTCAATTGCCATAGACATACAGTGGACACCCTAAGGATGTTATGCATATCATGATGTAATTGCATCATCTATGCAATGAATACATGGTCATGTCATTTCTATGACAATGTCATAGTAAACATGCTGTTATTTCCTCTGCAGACTTCCATGGTGGCAGGGGATTTCATCATGCATGTGTCATCTTTTTAGAGATACCATTCTTTGTGTCATTGTCACAAGATGTCATTGTCAGGCACAGTCCAGCTTGGTAAACTCAAGGAAGCACAAACTGCATGGATTTTAGTGATTTTGTTGTTGCTAATCTGGGATAACTGAAGAATCTTGGAAACCCTAAAACAGGGGTGGGTAGCTATGGCTCCTTTGTGACCTATGGACTTCAACTAACAACACAAGAGCACACAATAGATACAAACTCAAAGTAAACCGCACCAAACTTGATTGCAGGAAATACGACTTCAGCAATAGAGTGGTCAATGTCTGGAATACTCTACCCGACTCTGTAGTTTCTTCCCCAAACCCCAAAAACTTTAACCTTAGACTCTCTACTATTGACCTCACTACTATTGACCCCTTTCCTAAGAGGCCTGTAGGGGCGTGCATAAAGCGCACCAACGTGCCTACCGTCCCTGTCCTATTGTTTCTCTTATTCTTTTATTTTTCTTATATGTAACCATTTCATGTATTCACAACTATGTATACATTCATACTTATTATCTTGTAAACAATTGGCAAATCAAATAAATAAATAAAAATAAAAATAAATAAATAAATTCCCAGCATGACTGGCTGAAGAATCCCACAGGTCATAAAATGGCCATAACCCCCCTCTCCCTTGCTCTAAGAGGATTTTCCCACCCTGATGTATAGTGAGTTAATTGGAGTGGTGCAGTGGCCTAGAGGTGAAGCTCTCACCTCATAATCAGGAGGCTGTGAATTCGATCCTAGGTACAGGCAGATATTTCTCTCTCTGGCCACGTTGAGAATATACCTGTTGAATATAACTCCACATTGGTGACAGGAAGGGCATCCGGCCAGTAAACACTCAGCTCCGTTCAATGGCCCAGACTCCATCCCGCAAGGGATTATGGGGTCATTAAAAGGAGATGATGATGATGATGTATAGTGAGTTAATTAAGACAACATCTTTTTGAATGACTGAAATGCTTTTTTCCAGGTTTCATTTCACTTGGTCTTAGTTTTTCATCTCTTAGATAAACTAGCCACTTACTCATCCTCTGATTTCAAATTACTATGTCTCTCTTTCATCCCTTCCCAAGCTTTACACAATTCCTGGCTTTCACTGAGAATTCCTGGGCATGGCATTTGATTCCTGATGTAGCTGTTGATTGATTTGGCTCTGCTTTACCGGGCAGTATCATTTCTAAACTGCTTGGCTGTGGTATGATGATTTCATACTGGGAAACATCTGTTTGACTTCTGCAATTCATTCTATCAGACCTATTCCAAAAGAGAATTTGCAACTTCAGTTGATATGAGAAGTGTAGGTGGGTGAATAACCATTCATATTGTGTCAGTTGAATAGCCTGCATTTGTTGCCAGTTCTTTTGCAAGCATAATTTAGCAATAACAATAGCACCTAGACTTATATACCTCTTTACAGTGCTTTACAGCTCTCTCTAAGTGGATTACAGAATCAGCATATTGTCCCCAACCATCTGGGTCCTCATTTTACCAACCTCGGAAGGATGGAAGGCTGAGTCAACCTTGAGCCGATCAGGATTGAACTTCTGGCAGTGGGCAGAGTTAGCTTGCACTACTGCATTCTAATCACTTTGCCACCATGGCTTTTAATTAACTTTTTAAAGCCTACAATTTTTCAGGGCTGGATAAAGTTGTTCCTTCTTTCAGGATGCCAATTTTATGGCCACATGAGTGAGATCGGTCTTCTATATTCCATTTCCTGTATAGAGTCCTTTCCTTTTCCCTTTTTATTACATCGTTCCAAATCTTGATACATTGCATTGCTTTAGTACAGTGATGTTTATACAACATTAATTAATGATTATTGACATTCTATTATGTAGATAACTTAGAGTGTTGAAAGAAGAAAAGAGAAAAAAGTATTCTATCAATATTAATTACAATTTAGGATGTCAGTAAGACAAACATACAATTATTTGACTTTTTCATCCAAAGCTAAGTAGAACATTGAAAAAAAAATCTTTTCGGAATTTCTTCATCCCTGATTTTTTTACTTTCAGGAAAGTAAAATTTTCACTTAAGCCAAGACTTTCAAGTTGGAATAATGATAATTTTAGCCATTTTAATGGATTTTTAATTTCTATTTATTATTTTGACTCTTATCTGCTCTAAGTAGAAGGAAAACGTCTAGTGACTTTATGGACATATTATCAGGTATTTGAGCTAGTCCAGACAAGAAGCACAAATCATGAGTACTAACACTACTTTTATTAAGTAATACAATAAGTAATAAGTAATAAATAAATAAATAAATAAATACCCCCTCCTCCTCCTCAGCCCATGTTTCTCATGTCAAGAGATGAATCTTCTGATGACCTCAGAAGTATCAAGTTGAATAAATTAGAGGAGAAGCAGTATGACTAAATCCTATTTCTGCACTTCCTTGTTTCATGGACAATGTACAGTAAAGTGAGAAAGAATCCTGTTCAAAAAGAGCGACCTTGAATACAAAGCCCGCTGCAGGTTGGGTACCAAGAAAAATCACTTTATTCCTCCATTAGAGAAGTCATTGCATGTATTGAATGTATACTAGGAAATGGCGGGTGTGATTGAGGCCCCCTTCCCTCAATGTGTGAATCAGCCAAGTTGAGTCTGGATTGTGCAGTTCATCGTTGGCCTCTGTCATAAGCATCTCCAGCCATTCTTCTTCAAATGAAGGGAGATCTTTTGAGATGGAACAGCCCCCACCAGGTAGTCAAGACCAGGAATCAATCCTGCCGAATGGCTAAAATCATATTTTTTAAAAAATTGAATTTAAAAAGGGTAGGGCTTGGACTATGCGGTCATGTTGCCAGGTTCAATCAAAGCTTTGTAGGCCAACATGAGGAAAGTAAAATACAAGCAATAATTTAAAAAGCTAAAAGAATATAAAAATAACAGGCTAACTATTTTTTGATCCTGTGCACTGCTCCAATCAGGAATCCCACATGTCCTTCCCATTATGTCCAGTGTCTGCCATACTAAACAGCCAGTAGAGTGGTCTGTAAACGCCAGATAGCTCATGGTAAAACTGGCTTCCAGAAGCAATGACAAAAGCAATGCTTCCACATAGATATTTTCTAAATTCAAACTGGCAAACAATATTAGATCACGAAACAAAACAAGTTAAACACACTTAAGGCTACCAGAATGGCTATTCAGGGGTGGGACTCTACCAGTTTGGACTGGTTCAAGTGAACCCCTTGCTCTGAAGATCAGCTGGCAGCGAACTGGTTTGCTGTGGCGAGCATGTGGGCCAGAGGTGGTATTCAGCAGGTTCTGACCAGTTCTGGAGAAACGGTAGTGGAAATTTTGAGTAATTCGGAGAACTGGTAGCGGAAATTTTGAGTAGTTTGGAATACCATGTCTGGCTGGTGCCACCCCCATCTATTCTCTGCCTCCCGAGTCCCAGCTGATCAGCTGGGTCTTCTTTTGTTGCCCTGCACAGGAGAACGGAGCTGGAAAGCAGGTTATTGGAGTGGGGAGGAGGGATTTTGCAGTAATCTTCCCCCTGGAGAGGGGAGGGAATGGGGTTTTTTCAGTACTCTTCCTCTGCCATGCCCACCAAGCCACGCCCACCAAGCCAAGCCATACCCACCAAGCCATACCCATAGAACCGTTAGTAAAAATATTTGAATCCCACCACTGATGTGGGCCCACCCTGCTCTTTCCTGTGCTTTATTTCCTTTTTTAAGAGCACAGCTGATTCGCGCAGCAAAGTAGTTTGCCGCGCCTCAGCTGTTTTATTCACAGGGACTTCAGTAGAAGGTATTAGAGCTGTTTTAAAGCAGAGTGTGCATGTGGAGTGCACGCACAAAAGTGCACAATCACTAAATCAGTTGTTATATCGGTGGAATCTCACCCCTGTGGCGATTGCACTTTGCCTTGTAAAACCATGGCGGGCCTCATAGGCAGACTCATTTCTTTTCTTCATAGCTTTGTGAATTCTGATTAACAACTTGAGGGTTTTTGTCCCCAATCCACCATGCTTTAGTGGCTATTTTGAAGCTTCGCCAAGCTTGCATACCCTTGTTTACAACATGACATATTAATACTTTATTTCCATTATGCAAATGATTCCCCTCCCTCCATCTCCCTGTCCCTTGAAGTCTCTCTTCTTTCTTGTCTCTACGTGCTTGGCATGTTTTAATAACAACAGTGGATAAATAAAACCAGAAGGCAGTGTATTGCTTGGCTCAGTGACTTGCCCACTTCTGGGATGTGGGTTCTCAAATCATTGACTAAAAAATAATTCTGATTAGATGACTATAAAAGGTGAAAAGTGTAATAAGTTTAGCATCCCTGCCTGGGAACACTAGAAACATACAACCACTTGAATATTGATTAGGCCTAGAGGATTTTTAAAAGGGGGAGAGAAAAATGCTGAAACAAAAGAAGGTGTTGTTGGGTGGGGAAACTAACACATTCTAGGACATACCAAGCTTTGTTCACTAAGAAAAAAAGCAATATGATGATGATCCATTATAATAAGAGGTAAGCTGACACTTTTAACCTTCATAGAATGCCTTCCACAACAGCATCAAATAACAGTGGTTGAGGCCACCTCCAGAAATGCAAGAAACAGAACTTTGTATCTCCCTCAACACCTGAAGTGTAAAAGAGGAGGAGGAGAAGGAAGAGAAGGAGGAGGAGGAGAAGAAGAAGAGGAGGAGGAGGAGGAGGAAAAAAGAGGAGGAGGAGGAAAAGAAGAGGAGGAGGAAGAACAGGAAGGAGAAGAGAAGAAAGTTGTTGAGTAAAGTCAAAGTGGGTTTGCATCAAGTTCATTCTCTCGGATCAAAACTTCTCTTGTGCAGAAAAGAAAAATCAGACTTTGCCAATTCTCTATTCCACATTTTCCAGAGGATTCCCCAATTCTATAGCAGATTTTTTTGTGGGCACCAGGGGAAGTATCTTTAATCAATGGGAATACCTGGGCGGATTAGATCTCTCTTGTTGGTGGGAGGAGTTCACATATACTGCACTTTGTTTCCCAAATGTTAAAGATCAACTGTTACAACATAAAAATAGTAGTATGTTTATTACAGCTAAGAGAATGAAAGGAGTTTACAACCAGATCAATGGAAAGTCTACTTCCATTATATTGAAAAAGTCAGTTGCCTGACATTATCAGCCTATGCTTGCAAATTAACATCATGCTATTGTTGTAACCATGATTGTAGAGATTACTGGCTAAGGTCACGTCTGGTTAAAAGACAATAGCACACTGTTGAATGTTTCTTAACTATTAAATGCTTTCAGAGAAGCCTATATAAATTCACAAAGAATTTGTTTGCTATAATATCTATGCTGCGGGTTACTGAAGTTACTGGAGAGATGAAACTGGCCTACAAGAATAGAAAAGAGACATGGCAAGACGAAGTATTACATGGCCACTACATAAAATGGCTAAAAGGCAAAGCAGACAACAAAACTTGGCAATGGCTAAGAGCAGGCATTTGAAAAAAGACACAGAGATGCTAATTTTGGCCACACAAGACCAAGCTTTAAGGACAAATGCATACAAAACCAGAATGGATAAGCAACAGACAGAAAATGCTGAAGTAATGGTGGGCCATCTAGTTATCTGCTGTAAGATTATACAGAGTAACTGCAAATAGCAGCATGACAAAGTAGCAACAATGGTGCATTAAAATGTCTGCAAGAAATACCATTTACTTGCAAGCAAGAACCATTGAGACTACAAAATAGATCAAGTAATAGAAAATGAAGAAGCTAAAGTGCTCTGGGACTTTAGAATTCGAACAGACAAGGGCTTGCCACATTCCAGACTTAACAATTATCAATAAGAAAAAGCAAAATAATCTGGATAGTGGATGTGATAATACCTGGAGACAGCAGAATAGAAGAGGAAGAAGTGGAGAAAATCAGAAAACACAAAAGCCTTCAAGTTGAAGTAGCACAACGGTGACAAAAGAAAGCAACAAGAGTACAACCTCAAAACATCTGGACCACTATTTGAGAACCATCAACGTTGACAAAACCACCAGCAGCCAATTGCCAAAGGCAGCTTTGCTTGGAACGTCTTACGCATTGCAGTGATACCTTTAACACCACTAAACAACAACGTCTGCCTATTAGGTGGATAAAAATGCCAAATCCAGTCTAAACACCTGGCTGACTCTGTGACCAGCAATATCCTAGCAATATAATTATCTGTGCAAAGACCAGAGTATTATGAACTATCAAAGGAGGGCAGGAGGCAAACTGATGGTATTTAAAACAAAACATTGCCATGTAATATACTTCAGAGATCCCCAACCTTTTGACGCCGCGCCCGGTACCGGCATCAGCTGGGCGCCATGGCCCGGTACGGCACAAACTGGGCGCCGCCTTCTTTTTTGAAAAAGTGCTTCCGGTGACCTCACCGAAGCACTTTTCGTCAAAAAGATGGCGGCGCCAACGCTCGGTGAGCTTTTTGGGTAGAAATGGCTTTCTACCCGGAAAAGCTCACGAGCTAGCGCCGCCATCTTTTTGATGAAAAGTGCTTCCGGTGAGCTTTCACCCGGAAAAGCTCACCGAAGCACTTTTTACCAAAAAGATGGCGGCGCCAGCAACCAGCGCCCGGTAAGACTTGTTCCGCGGATCGGTACCGGTCCGCGGACCGGCGGTTGGGGACCCCTGATATACTTGATCTGAGACTGCACAGCTTTTTGACCATCCCAAACACATTGAATGCCCAGTGGAAATCTAGCTTTTCAATCCAGCCCAAATTTGATTTAGCATGACAGGAATGTAAAAACCATTTCCTCGATAGGTCTTGAGGTCACTGCCATTTTCAGGCTGGTGCAGAAATGCTGTTCAAGACAACATTTCTAATACAGATTTCAGGAAATGTTCATACAACTTTTCAGGAAAAGTTTGTTATTTACAATCTAGTCAGAGCAAAGCCCATTCAGTCTTTTACTCGGGGAAAGAACAAAACTGTTGTTTGAAGCACCAGAGTTCACTTCTAAGACAGGAAGGATTGAGAGGGCCAGCCTGAAGCCATTGTGAATTACTAGACAACAAGTGACTCATTGGATCATCCTTTTAGAGATAGCCAATAAGAATATCTCCCTTCTCCCTCACTGAAATGCATATTCCTCTTCAATTGAAACTTGACAAAACTTTTTCATAAGTATAACTTCTTTGATGTACAAATTCTCCACATCAGATCATTTCCTCTTTTCAATATCATTAACAGTCACTAACACTAACATTTCTGATCTCAAAATGGTGGGAAACAGTAGTGCCAATATTCAGCAATCATGCGACCAAATTCGATGGCATTTTAAAAATTTATATATTTATCCAGCCTTTATTTTGCACATCTCAGGGTAGCATATATACTGCTTTCTTCTTCAATTTTCCAAAAACAGCCCTCTGATGGGGATTGGCCGAGAGAGAATGACTGACTCAAAGCCAACCAGCTGGCTTCTTAACCATTAGACCAGAAGGGGTTCAGGATTGAGGGGCGGGATTGGTTTGGATCCACTTTCAGATTGGTTGCCCACCTCTGGCCAGCCATTTTTAGAATGGAACCTGCTGCTTGCTGCATAATTAGGAAATGACTATGCTGCCTTTTCCTCCCATCTGCTGTGTCTGTTTTATAAATGTACATATGCATTGCAGTGAAACATTTGAAAGAACTGGCTGGAATCTGGTGGAGTTAATCTCCTCTTAAAGGGGGCCTTGACTTTCTGGTATTTGCACCTCATTCTGGCTGCAAATGAAGCAGCTGCAGGTGATTGGATGCTTCCCTGTTACAGCCTGTGGAGAATTCTCCCACCCCAACTTGAACAGAATAACAGTGTTGGAAGGGACCTTGGAGGTCTTCTAGTCCAACCCCATTCTCACACAGAGTTACCATTCCAAACAAGTGACTGTCCATTCTCTTAAAAACCTCCAGTGTAGGGGCACCCACAACTTCTGAAGGCAAGCTGTTCCACTGGTTGATCATGTCAGGAAATTTCTCCTTAATTCTAGGTTGCTTTTCCTCTTGATTAATTTCCATTCATTGTTTCTTGTCTTGCTTTCTGTTATTTTGGAAAATAGGTTGACACCTCTTCTTTTTTGTGGGAGTCCCTTAAATATTGGAAGACAGATATCATGTCAGCCCTGGTCCTTCTTTTCACTATGTCTGCAACTGTGCTCCACATGTTTCAGTCTGAATTTGATTTTGATACGCAAACTCAAACCAAAGCTTTTGAATCTTTGGGATTCTTTGAAATCCTAAATCTCCCATTCACATAAGTTCTCCTCACTTGACTTTTATACCAAGCACCCATTGGTTTCGTGAATATTAGAGAGGTGATTCCCAAAAGGTTTCAGAACACAGAACAATAATCATTGCCTCTTATTCATACAAAAAAATGAGGTGACCCATCATGCTATCAACCAGCCATGTAAGCAGCTGCAGATAAAATCAAGTATTTTTTTGATTGAACTCCAAGACCAATTAATACCCTGTTGGTAGGAGCATACATTTGGAGCATTACTCTTGCCATACATTTATTTTTCAAGAAGCACATGCTGATGCTGAGATGATTTTCAGTCTGTTATACTACCTTTGCAATATAATCAATAAAAATTTAAATGAGAAGTAACTTGGTTCTTTAAATCCCATTAAATGTGAGCACCAATTTATAACCCTCAGCAGAATTAAGTGTTTTTAGAACACTGGTACTTTGTAATAGCATTTGCAAAACGCTCACTGCCCTTTGGTTGAAGTGATTAATCATTTCTATGGTGTGTTTTGAATATTCCAGTTGTGGGTTTGCGAAACCACATAACACATTTCATAACTTTTGCCCTTGCTGGAATGATTTCATGTGCATACTCATCCCTTCAGGCTAAACACTGACTGCAACTCTTTATTTGCACTATTAGTTCTACAATTGTGAAAACCAGAAATATTTATATTAGGCAATACAATTTTTATGCCTGTCACAAATTTAATTCGTCCTTTCATACATCATGTGATTTTCGGCTAATTCAAAATGAATGAAATAAATTGTGTGAATTCTAATGATATTGTGAAAGAATGCCATTTATAAAACAGCGTTCAATTCGCCACGAAGATTTCACATTTTTTTACGGAGAGAGATATGTAAATACAACGATCAACTGCAACATAACAACCAAAATAACTTTTAATTGTTTTCCCTTCTCTTATATTTTCTGCTTGGTTGATTTTGCTTATGGCTTTGTGAAAGGCCAAGTCATCAGTTTTAGCTGTTAATCAAGAACAGTAATTGTGTAAGTTATAAAGACACAAAATGATACTTTGCCTAATAGGATATCACATCCCAGAAAATGCAAAGTGGTGGGTTTTTTAAAAAAATAATTTGTTAGGTTGTTATGTGAATAAAGTCCCAAGAGGCATTTAAAATCGAGACATAAAAGGGATTCCTGTAAAAAAATTATGAAACTAGAGAATCTATTTAGAAAAAAAAAGGAAGCTTATCCGTTGCCTATACCTCAATAGATGAAAACTGGCTTAGGAGGAAAAAAAACTAGGATGATGCTAGCAAAATAACCAAATTAACATTTGTTGTTAAACAATTTTTATGCTTTAAGCATTTAGAACAGTGGTCTGGGAACAGGGGTAAATTACCCCAAATGGGGTAAAACTGAAAATCCTGGGGGTAATGAGGACAGTCGCGCTGGCGCGACTGTTCTCATTACCCCCAGACATTTTATTTCTGACATTCTGTTTGTATAGTTTACATACACAAGGACCTGACGCAGTGCAGAGCTCAGAAAACAACGCGAGCCGAGGTGGCTTCAGCTCCGCTTGGCTTCGTTTCCTCAGTCCCAGCTGCTTTCAGTCCACTCGGGAGGAGGAGGAGGAGGTGGTGGTGTGGTGGTGGCTGGCGTTGTTTTCTGGGCTCTAGGCTCGCGGGCTCAGAAAACAACGCGAGCCGAGATGGCTTCAGCTCCGCTTGGCTTCGCTTTCCTCAGCCCCAGCTGCTTTCAGTCCACTCGGGAGGAGGAGGAGGAGGTGGTGTGGTGGTGGTGGCTGGCGTTGTTTTCTGGGCTCTAGGCTCGCGGGCTCAGAAAACAACGAGCCAAGGTGGCTTCAGCTCCGCTTGGCCGTTTCCTCAGCCCCAGCTGCTTTCAGTCCACTCGGGAGGAGGAGGAGGAGGTGGTGGTGTGGTGGTGGCTGGCGTTGTTTTCTGGGCTCTAGGCTCACGGGCTCAGAAAACAACGCGAGCTGAGGTGGCTTCAGCTCCGCTTGGCTTCGTTTCCTCAGCCCCAGCTGCTTTCAGTCCACTCGGGAGGAGGAGGAGGAGGTGGTGGTGTGGTGGTGGCTGGCGTTGTTTTCTGGGCTCTAGGCTCGCGGGCTCAGAAAACTGGTGCTTAACACAGCTACAACGAATGCCAAATTTCTGTGTCTTGCACCACTCATCAGGGTCCATCTCCTGTACTGCCGCTGCACTGCTACTGAGGGTCCATCTCCTGTACTGCTGCTGCACTGCTACTGAGGGTCCATCTTCTGTCTGTCAAGTCTTCCAGCGTTCTGTCCTGTCAAGGTACGAGCAATGGCTACCCACTCTAGCTCTAACTACATGACCTTAAGCCTGGTTTGTTCCTTTTTGCGCACCACCTACAAAAAAAAGCCCCCAACTCTGCCTTGGCTGTCTCTAGTAAGCACATCATTGCCAACACCACTCTGGAAGCCATTGATAATGATGATGATAAAATCCTCTGTGAGATAGCAAAATATAATGCAACTTGCTAAGCACGTTGGACACCTAACTACTCACTATATACCACCCCATGGCTGGTGTGCAATGTGTTCCAGCAAAAATAGAGCACATCTTTATTAAATTTGGTGCATCCTGCTAGTTCGGTACACAGCCTGGCAGCCATTGATACTGATGATATACCCTGCTAATTCGGTACACAGCCTGGCAGTCAGGGTTACAACTTTTCCAATCAATGTTTTTTTCACCCTTCAGATGACATCAATTAGAAAAAGAATATACCAGGAAGAATTCCTTGATTATGGGTTTACCCAAATTGACGACAAAGGAATAATGAAACCACAGTGTGTTGTTTGTTTGAAAGTACTGACTGCAGAATCTTTCAAAAAGAGTCAATTGAAGAAACACTTGGATAATTTGCACCCACATCTGGCTTCAAAACCACGGGAATATTTTGTCAATTTGGAAATGTCTGTCAAAAGACAAAGATTGGACAGCAACTTTAGAGGTACATTCAATCAATGTTCAGCATCCAAGGCTAGCTTTGAAGTGGCCTGGTTGATTGCCCGAAACAAAAAACCTTATACTATTGGTGAGGATTTGGTTAAACCAGCAGCTTTGAAAATGGCAGAGATTATGTGTGGTCAGAATGAAGCCAAGAAACTAAATTCTGTGCCCTTGTCTGCAAGAGTTGTTAAAGAAAGAGTTTCTATTTTAGCAAAAATGTGAGGCAACAAGTTATTTCCTCAATAAAAGAGAGTAAATACTTTGCTATTCAGCTAGATGAGACTACGGATGTTAGTAGTAATTCTCAGCTGATGGTATATGTCCGCTACAAAGGTTTACATTTAATTGAAGAGGAATAGTTGTTTTGTTCTCCTCTCGACTTGCGATCTCGTGGAATTGATATCTTCAATAAAGTTAATGAATACTTTAATGACGTCAATTTAAAGTGGGAAGACTGCCTTGCTGTGTCTGTTGATGGAGCTCCAGCTATGTTGGGTCATGTTAATGGTTTTGCGGCTTTTGTGAGAGAGAGAAATCCAAAAGTTGAAGGAAACCACTGTATTATCCATCGCCAGGCACTGCTTGTGAAACATTTGGAACCTGCATTAGAGGCCGTCATGCATGATGTTATCAAGATTGTCAATGTTGTCAAAGGACATGCACTAAACACGCGATTATTTACGTGAATTATGTAAAGCTGGTGATGCTGAATATACAGACCTACTTTATCATACAGAAGTGAGGTGGCTCTCACGTGGAAATGTTCTGAACCGAGTGTGGGCTCTCAAAACTGAACTTGAAAGTTTTATGGTTGAGCAAAAGCATGTTCTTGCAGAGAAGTTTACAAACCCCTTGTGGGTTGCACATCTTGCATATTTAGCAGATATGTTTGAGCATGTTAATGTATTGAACAAAGAATTGCAAGGAAAAACATAAATATAATTTCAGCCAGAGAAAAGATTTCTGCATTTGGATCAAAGCTTTTATATTGGAGACAAAAAGTTGAACAGAAAAAGATAGCTACCTTTTCAAAGTTAGCTTTGTTCTTGGAAGATTGTGAAAATATTACTTTTGAAGACATCAAGGATACAGTTATAAGGCATCTTACCAAACTCAAAGAGCGGTTCTCTGATTACTTTCCAGATCTTGATTCACATGCTGTCAGTTGGATTGTAGACCCCTTTAAATGTGAAATTTGTGTTGTACCAGAAGAGCCTCAAGGGTTGGCAGAGTCACTTCTTGAGCTTCGATGCAATAATGAAGCACAGATTACATTTGAAAACAAAGCAGATCTGTCAAATTTTTGGATGTCAACACCTGCAAAGGCCTTCAAAATTGCACATGAGGAAGCATTCAAAAAGTTGCTGCCTTTTGCAACAACCTACCTTTGCGAACAAGGATTTTCCACTCTTACGAACATAAAAACAAAGAAAAGAAATCGATTGGACCCGGAAGACTGTATCCATATTGCTCTGACATCAAAATGTCCCAATATTGATGATCTCGTATCCAAGATGAAGCAACATCATTTCTCCAAAACCTGAAGTTTTCAAGTAAGTTGAAGCTTTCAAAGTAATTTTAAATACATCCAATAACATTTTGAATTCAAATAGTGTATGATTTCCTTCCTTTCAAATCAAGGGGTAATGTCGGCGTTTATAAATTTTTTTGGGGGTAAAAGGTAAAAAGTTCCTGACCCCTGATTTAGAAGGACCCATGGAAATTACACTGAAGAACACTGTGAGCTTTGGAGCAAATGCATACAGGAATCTATCTTATCATTTGTTACATCTTGATCCTATAAATGTCCAATCAACCCATATGATGCATTTAGGACAGGTTGCACTCTACTGCCTTGATCACATAAAGCTGACATTATTCCATCTGTTGGGCTGCACACAAGAGGTGGTATTCAGCCAGTTCTGACCAGTTCTGGAGAACCGGTAGCAGAAATTTTGAGTAGTTCAGAGAACTGGCAAATACCACCTCCTGACTGGCCCCACCCCCATCTATTCTCTGCCTCCCGAGTCCCAGCTGATTGGCTGGGTCTTCTTTTGTTGCCCTGCACAGGAGAACGGAGCTGAAAAGCAGGTTAGTGGGGTGGGGAGGGAATGGGGATTGTGTAGTACCCTTCTCCTGGACTGAGGAGGGAATGGAGATTTTACTAGTATCCTTCCCCTGCCACACCCAGCAAGCCATGCCACACCCAGCAAGCCACGCCCACAGAACCGGTAGTAAACCTTTTTGAATCCCACCACTGCTGCACACACTGTCATAACTTGTCCAAAATTCAAGCAGTGATGTGAGACTTCTTTCCAAAACCTTAGACTCCCTGTCAGCCTCAGAACTTCATTAGCATGTTCTCTCTCTTGTTTGAGATAATAAGATGAGACTTTATTACAGCTGAGGGCAGCCAGACGTTTACTTCAGAGTGTATTAAAACTTCTATTCTAATGAATTCCTCCTGTATTGGTGTTCCCATTGAAGAAACCTCCAGCCACATATCTCTGTCCCAACCTTCTAGTTTATGCTAGCATTTTATTCAGCCCAGCTAGGGGAAAAGCCTTCAAATGCAAATTTGTTAGCATGCTACTCTGAAGTGCTTGCTGACAAGGAATACCCTCAGGATTGGTGGGATAATATACTTCACAGGATTTGTTAGAATATTACCTTCCGTTAACCCTTCAAGACTGTCCAGTTCAGGAAACAGACTTGAGAAAAAGACTTGAATCCAGCTTAACCTCAATATCTTTATTGAAATAGTTTGAATTAACAGAATATTATTGCAAGGCAGCCTGTATTTTTCCTTCTCTTCAAGAGGCGAAGGGAAGAATCAGCTTTAACAACCTCTTTAACATAGGTAGCTCTCAACTTACGACCAAACTATCGCCCAAGACAGCTGTTAAGTTTTGCCCCGTTGTGAATTTAGTGACATGGTTGTAAAGTGAATCTTGCTTCTTCATTGATTTCACATGTCAGAAGTCACAAAAGGTGATCACATGACCTCAGGACACTACAATCATCATAAATGATTGGCTCAGCCTTCCATCCTTCTGAGAAAAGTAAAATGAGGACCCAAAGTGTTGGGGGCAATGGGCTGACTCTGTAAATCACTTAGAGAGGGCTGTGAAGCACTATGAAGCGGTATATACGTCTAAGTACTATTGTTATTGCTATTGCTAAATATATAACAGTTGCCCAATGTCTGACAATGGGGTTGCTGCAATGATTGTGAGTGTGAAAAACAATCATAAATCACTTTTTTCAGTACCATTGTAACTTTGAACAACCACTAAATAAATGATTGTAAGCTGAGGACTACCTTGGACATCTTCTTCCCAAGGGCTTATAGAATGCTTCTGCTGTTTCGGTGAAATGACTTCTGCATGTTTCTCTGAAGTCCATCTTTCTATACCTTCACAAAAACCATGGTGAGCAGAGGGCTTTTGAGAATTCCCAATACCTTTGTTGAAATCCAGTTTTGTGTAGTGGGTGTGGTATCAAGTTAGAAGACAGGAGACCAAGTGGAGGCTCTAGTCCCACTATAGGCACAAAGCTACCTGGGCGATCACTCTCTCTCAGTCCCAAAAAGGAAGCAATAGCAAACCACTTTCAAAATTTTACTAAGGAAACTGCAGGGACTAGTCCAGGCAGTCACCAGAAGACAAGATTGACTAGAAGGGCACTAGGGAAAAAAAAGGACCTTTGCTAATAGTTTCCAAATAAACCTTCCCTTGAGTGTGTTCCTATACCAACCCGTTAGGAAGAATGCTTTGCAAGACAAATGCAGAGACAAATGAATGTTTTATTTTGCTAAAATCATACTTTATGAGTGGTGCTGAGCTACTCATTGATTGGTAATTTTTTTAAAAAAATGGTATCTGTTAGGGCCAGCTATCAGGGTTGCTTTAACTGTAATTGGTTTCCCAAAGTCTAAAAAAGAAGATGGCATTTTGTATAATATTACAAATTTGGAATATATGTCCATTCTGCTTTCATTAGTCAAATGGTAGCCACTTCCCTCAATCCCTCAAAATGCTCTTAGCAAGGAATCACCACCCTAATGAATTTAGAGATAAATGGGTGCAAAAGTCAACGTATCCAGTTGTCCAGATTTCTATAATCTAAGGACCCTTTTCCCCTTTCAGTCAAGTGAAGGTTAATAAGACTGTGGGAATCTACATTCTTGGTTGTAGCAACTGGCCAATGTTGGCTTGAAATTTACATTACTTGATAGCTATGAAGAACCTCTGTTCTTTGAAAGAAATGCTCCATTCTTTTTGTCTTTCTTCCACTTTAAAACAGTGTTTAGAATCAGCTATTGTCATACTGATTGAGAACAGCAGAGGGCAGTGTTAAAACCCTGATTCTGTATGACATCACAATAGGTATCATTCAACAATGTTCATCTCCTAGAAGTTGAGGGAGGAGCCAAAATCTTTCCCGCTGAAATATTACTATTCTTATGTTGTTTTAATTGTATACTAGATATGTTCTCATCTATTCTAGATGCCTTACCATAACAGGAAGCATGATAAATAGTTTTTAAAAACTACTAAAACATATTAGTAAGTAGATGTTTATAAATCTATTGGGTTTTTAGAAAATCTACAATGTACATGTGTGTGTGTGTAAATATGTGTTAATTTATAGTCCACTTTGCTATATTGACATTAAAAAGATTGCTTCCTTGACAGAAAGATATTGGCTTAAAATACTGTTGAAATGACATTTGCTTTTTAGTATCGCTTTATGGATGGCTGGATAAATGGATTTACTTAACTATTTAATATATGCTTGATATGCTGTAGTTATCTAAGAGAATTAAAGACAACCTTTCTGCAAGGAGGAGGAGGAGGAGGAGGAGGAGGAGGAGGAGGAGGAGGAGGAGGAGGAGGAGGAGGAGGAGGAGGAGGAGGAGGAGGAGGAGAAATACAGACAAAAGCATTTTGTAATTAGTTAGTTTCTCTAACTTGTCAACCAAGGGTGGCCAATTCCAGCTGAAACCAATGCTGGAGATTCCCAAACCTAATACATATGGGCTTGTGACACATCTGTAGATGTGCATACCTGCTTGAAGTAACTTTAAATTGTATGTGTATATAGAATTAATTAAATTAATTTGCTACAAAACAAGCTATCCTATTTACAAAACTAATTAGCCATTTGCATATAGCAATAATTCCCTCTGCCAGTACAAGTTATTCTCAGTAGAAACCCACCAGTTCCACCCATTCAAACAAACAAACAAAAACTGGTTACAGTACAGGTGAGGGAAGAGTTAATTCCAATGGTAGAGCTGCCAGATCTGTGCTGCAGAACATGTAGAGAACCTCTAGATGGCAGCAAAGAGATACTAGAAAGCTTTTTCCTGCCTTCAACTGGTCATTTGGAATATTGTCTCTCAGATCTGGGTGCTCTGTGTGTGGAAAACCAATGGGAAAAAAGAAAAGGAGAACCAAGCTGGAAAAAAAGGAAAAAGGATAATGGCATAAGTAAATAAAAAGAGGGATATATTTAAGACAGGGATCTCCAAACTTGGTAACTTTAAAACTCGGAGACTTCAACTTCAGAATTCCTCAGTCAGCCATGCTCTAGAATCAGGGGTCTTCAAACTTGACAGCTTTAAGACTTGTGGACTTCAACTCCCAGAATTCCTCCTCCAGTCATGTTAACTCAGGAATTATGGGAGTTGAAGTCCACAAGACTTAAACTTGCCAAGTTTGAAGACCCCCGCTATAGATGCAACAGTCACCAAAGAGCCGTTTCAAGCAGTTCGGGTAATTTTGAAGGCACCTTCACTTTATTACAGTAAGCTTTTGTCCTTTCCTTTGCTTTCAGCAGCAGCTTCTCTATTTACCAGCTACTGTAATAACATCTCAATTCATAGGCACTTATTTGGGGAAAAGAACTGTCTTTCTATTCAAACGGAGAAGTAGAAAGGAACCATCAGTTCACATATTCTTCCTTCATGTTTACTTATTTCAAATATTTATAAACTACCTTTAAAGATCAGAATCTCTCCCTAAATATATAATTACAATACATAATTCATAAGCATTTTAAAAACATGGTCCTACAAACAACCTATACTGCATGAACCAAGAATAATATAAGTCAGTATTCAACCTGGTAAGAATATTATGAACCTAAACATACACACAATTTTTTTGGGGGCGGGGGGGGATAATTGATCTGGCATTCCAAGCAGCGTAAAGGAATATCCCTGAAACCTGTCCTTTGTTACTGTCCTTACTATCTGCTTAAAAAAGGCATCATTCATTCATTCATTCATTCATATCAGTGCATGCAAATTCCAGGATTACATTTTGGCTGTATCCCAACAGCATTCGGCTGCCTTGTGACCAAGGAGCTGTATGGAGGGAGACCTAGACAATGCAGATAAGGCCATTAATGCAGATGTGGATGAGAGAAGATTCATTTCCCCAAGGTACCATTATGCTCTATGGGACAAAGTAAATGAGCTGCAACTGATAAAACTGATGAAGGGGCATAATCTACTCCTTCCAAAAAAAAAATTGGAAGTCACAAAATGAGACTGAGAACACCTTGTAATTTTCTATTGTGAATCAAATGGTTGCAATCAACTTCTGAGGGCACAACACCACTTTGTTGTTTTGGTTTTCCAGGCTTCAGTAATCAGGAAACAGATTAGTTCAAGTTCTTCTGATAGGGTCCTCATTGTCTATGTGATTTGGGATGCCCTGCTGTGTCGCCCGTCTTTTCTTTCCTCCCACTCTAATGATGATTATTTTTTTGCCAACTCTAGGTTTGATTTGCAGGGAGGGTTGCTTTTGAGCCTCAAGGTCTATCTCAACCTTGGCAACTTTTATATGGGTGGACATCAACTCCCAGAATGCCACAGCCAGCAAGTTGTGAAACACTGGTCTGTATCACCTGAGGCTCCAAGTCTAAATGAACAGAGAACAATTAACTAGGGGGATGGCTTGCCGTCATGAATTGTGTGTGCTCTATCGCAGGAGGTCCCAAAGGTGCTTTTTGAAGAAGTAACTGGAGTTTTGAAGAAGCTGAAGAAGCTTCTTGGATAAGAAGTGAAACATCTGCAAAGAAAAAACAGGAAAGTCCAATTGCGACTTGGAAAAGCACTTTTGGGACAACCATGACTGGAATTCGCACTGTATATCTGACATAAATACAATTGAGCAAGTCCAGAAGCATTTTACCAGAAGAGTACTACATTCCTCTGTTCGCAACAGAATACCCTACAGCACCAGGCTTGAGATTCTTGGCTTAGACAACCTTGAACTACGCCGACTAAGATTAGACTTAAGCATAGTACATAAAATCATATGTTACAACGTCTTACCAGTTAATGAATATTTCAGCTTTAACAACAACACTAGAGCACACAACATATATAAACTAAATGTAAACCACTCCAAACTCGATTGCAGGAAGTACGATTTCGGCAACAGAGTGGTCAATGTCTGGAACTCACTACCTGATTCTATTAACCTCACCCCATTCCTAAGAGGTCTGTAAAGGGCGTGCAAAAGCGCACAATCCTGCCTACCGTCCCTGTCCTATTGTCCCCAATTATTAGTTCCTCCTTCTTGTATTTAAACTTATGTTTATTCTTGTTTCTGTTATATTATAAGCTTTTGACAAATAAAATAAATAAATGACCTGGATGACTGAGAATCTCTATAGACATCCATCTCTGGAAGCTTTTAAAAAGAGACTGGGCAGCCACTTTTTGGAATGGTATAACGTCTCCTGCATGAGCAGTGGCTGTATTAGAAGACTTTCGATGTTCCTTCCAACTCTGTTATTCTGGAGCTCCTGAATCATTCAAAGTTTCCAGAACACTTGCAACAATTGCCATGAAATATAATTATGCATATATCAGGCAGTAAAATTATTGCGCATCTGAACTATTAATTATACCTAATGTGTTCGATTTAAAATCAGGTGAAATCAAGTCAAATTTAATTTTTGTTCTGGCCCTCCAGATATCCTTAACTCAACCTGAAGGACACTGCATAAAGGCATACAGTGGCCTTCAGCCTAAAAAAGTATTAGTCACACCTGACACAACAGAACAACAGAATCTAGGCAAGTGTTAATGATGGTTCACATTGCTCCTTGGGTGTCAGGCCCAAGAATGACACAAAGAGTTACTTCAGAGTAGTTTCTTTATTGTTGCTCACAAAAATCTTGCCAGATTAATTCTGCAAACTGCTGTGGGAGGAGCAGGGATTTTCCTTCAACCTTTTCTTGCATATAAAGATTCATATATTTTTTTTGGTCCCTTCATTTCCTGAGGAAAAGCTCCCTCCCTCCTATAACTCTGGGCTTGCATTCCACTACAATGGGTCAGATTAAATGGCTGCCACCTAACAAAGCTATGAATGAGATGGGAAGGGAATCTGTCCCATTCATTTCCAGAAGGATCACATTGAGAGATATCTCATGTTCTCTGTAGGAATCATTCAGTACAACAGTTGTGATGGAAGAAAATCAATTCTCCCCTGTTCTGATCATGATCATTTTGCCATTACTGATATTTCCAAGCATCAAAACTATTTTTTAATGACATGGACATGTTTTGTCTTAATCTAGTGGTAACTATATCCTTTAATTATTAGCAGTATTTTTACAATTTAATTCAAGATTTAGATAAAGAGCTTTGGCTAGTTAAGTTAACAGAGTCAAAAACTGCTATCAACTTGTAGCTTGACAGAGAATCTACTGAGTTATTAAATGGATTTCTGTGGATGAACTCTGGAGCAGTCTGCTCAGCAATGCATGAAGAAAAGAGTTGGAGGTGTAAAAAATGTCAAATAGCTTTCTCATATGCATTAAACTGTTAATAAAGACAAAATGATCTTTATGTTTTGGGTTTTTAATGTCTCTTTTATGAAAGTAACCAGCAGCTTTGATTCACGATTCGTTGGTTTCCGAATGATGTGTCATTACTTAGAACATATCAAGAATAACTTGTAGACAAACCACAGACCCTTGGGGAAAAGGTGGCGAAGTGAACAGGAAACTCCGAGTTTTTCTTATTTGAGGGCCGTTCATGATAGGAATTTCTCAGCCATGCGATGAACTGAGGATCGCGCCTGATAACGTTGGAACTGAAGGAAGGGAAAACGCTCGGGCCGGTAATTCATTTCTGCACCTTTTCTTTTCTATGTCTCTTTCCTTTATATATTTCTGTACTTATCGTTTCTTTTTTTAAAAAAGTTAATAAAAACATTTTGACTGATGTCTTTTAGTGCCCCTAAAGTAGCAAAGAGAACTAAAAAATGCTCATCTTTTTCAGGAATTATGTTCTACATAAGTACATCAAATTCTTCAAGAGGCATCGTCAGAGGGAAGTAGTGTGATCTTTTAAATTATGCTTAAAAGACAAGTGTTGGGTTCTCTCAAACCATAATCAGCTAGAGCAGTGGTTCTGAACCTTTTCTTCACCATGGACTCCCTTTAAACGCCTTTTGTGGCCATGGCCATGGACCCCCAAGACTTAACTCAAGATGTAAATCTTAACATTTCTTCAGGCATTCGCAGATTCCCCCCCTCCCACTGCCCCAAGACAACATTGCACCCAGAAGTGGTCTTCAGCAGGTTCTGATCAGTTCTGGAGCACCGGTAGCGGAAATTTTGAGTAGTTCGGAGAACCGGAAAATACCACTTCTGACTGGAGATTTTACAGTATCCTTCCCCTGCCACACCCACCAAGCCACGCCCATAGAACCGATAGTAAAAAAAATTGAATCCCATCACTGATCTCACTCCCCCCAGGGGTCTGTGAATCACCGGTTGAGAACTACTGAATTAGAGCTTTTCTATAGAGTTGAGGGACTAAGTCTTATTACCTTCACAAAAGTGGGATGACCCAGGGTGGGATACAAAAGCAAAGGTCACAAAAACAGGTGAAGTCCCTTTAATTCCTTCAACTTGGCTTCAAAGGTCCATATATCATTGACTGGAGAAAAAACTCCTCCACAAACAATTGCGAAAAGGAAGAACTTCCGTTCAAACTCAAAATACATATAAATTAGAAATAGAAAAACAACAACAAAACCACACTGAAGCAATTAAGGAGACCAGGCAGGATAAGGGCTTGAAGACATCCACGGAGATCGAAATACACACTGGGAAGGTTGCCAGAATTCAGATAAGAACGAACAGACTAGAAATATTTTCATGCTTTGCTTCCAGCACTGGCCCATGAGCAGTTTGTCCTTTTAAACAGTCCTCACAGCTGCAGCCCATGAAGGGGATCAAGGCCCTTTCCTCCCCCTTAGACCACACCATTCACGTTTCTCCCTTATCCGCTCCTCCCTGTGTGCCCTAGGATGAAGAGGGGATGGGCCTGGGTCTTCCTCTGAATGCCCAGCCAGACTGTGCTCCTCCCTCTTCTCCAGAGCCACACTCCCACTCCCTGTTGGCTGTTCCTCTTCTCCCTCGGAGTCAGATTCTAACAGGGGCATGACACAAAAGCATGGTTTTCAGAAAAACAAAGCCCTGTGTAAAATATAAGAGTGCTCTTTTCTCTTCCATCTTTCTATCCTTCAAGGTAACAATAACTAGACAGCAGGGCAATTTTCAAACTGTTTTGACTCACCGTGCTTTTTTTTTTTTAGTTTATTGAGAACATGTTGAGGTTAGAATCGACACAGATTTCCTTTCAGTAAAACTGAGAGGGAAGCAAACAATAACAGCATTAAAATGGTGATTAAAAGTGCCACTAATAGCATTAGCACGTAGACTTATATACTGCTTTATAGTGCTTTACAACCCTCTCTAAGCAGTTTTACAGAGTCAGCCTATTTCCCCCCAAAATCCTCATTTTACCCACCTGGGAAGGATGGAAGGCTGAGTCAACCTTGATCCTGGTGGGATTTGAACTGCCAAATTGCAGGCAGCCGATAGTCAGCAGAAGTGGCCTGCAGTATAGCACTCTAACCACTGCGCCACCAAGGCTCAGATCACCAAGCAGAGGAAAGGCAGAAATTACACTAAACACACAGCACATATTAACTTCAAATAGCACTACATGTCAGAAGACTGGATGAATAAAAATAATGTTGCCTAATACTGGAATATCAATGGTAAAGGATCTCTAGCAGTGGGAGATAGGACCCAGAATCTGAAAGGTGCCAGGTTGAGAGAGAAAGCAGATTCTCATACGCCAGGCAAAACTCACATTTCTTAGACACTGATTTTATTGCTGTGTATCATGATCACATTTGGTAGTTTATCATAGGCTTCCAAAGGCTGATCTTAAGAGAAGAACGAAAAGAAAAATGATCAAAATGATTCAAATGATTGAAACATCTTCTTCTCTAACTACCAATTACTCTAGGCCTGTATGCTGTAGTGGCATTCTACCGGTTCGGCCCGGTGCGGGTGAACTGGTAGTAAAAAAAATGCTACCGTTCGGCGGAATTGGTATTTTTTTCTTTTTTCCTCCCGACGATCAGCTGTTCCGACGATCAGCTGTGCCAAATCCCCCTCCCTGTCTTACTGATTCACCCAAGAGGCTTCCCTGAGGCCCAAGGAGACAAAAGGGGACACATGGGGGTGTGCTCCATTTTTTGCTTCCTGGGCCTCAGGGAAACCTCAGGGAAGCCTCCTGGGAGCAAAAACAGCCTCCCAGGAGGCTTCCCTGAGGCCCAGGAGGCAAAATAATGGAGCGCAAGGGGGGTGTGCTTCAAAAAAGAAGAAGAAGATGCCATGCCCACCCAGTCACATGGCCATACCCACCTAGCCACACCCAGAGAACCGGTAGTAAAAGTATTTGCATCCCACTCCTGCCTGTATGATTGGGTTAATAAACACAGTTAAAAGCTTAAAAGCATCCAGGCACAAAGCAATGATGGTGATAACGAAAGCATCGGCAAAACTAATGAATGCTTCTAAAGCGATAAAAGCCCATTAGAGGTAGTCCTCAACTTGCAACCACAATTCAACCCCAAATTTTTGTTGCTAAGGGAGACATTTGTTAACTGAGTTTTGCCCCATTTTTCGACCTATCTCGCCACAGCTCTTAAATAAATCATTGCAGTTGTTTAAGTTAGTAACTAACACGGTTGTTAAGTTAATCTGGCTTCCCCATTGACTTTGCTTGTCAGAAGGTGATCACATGACCCCAGGACACTGAAACCATACGAGCCATTCAAATTCTGACCATGGAACCACAAGGATGCTGCTACAGTCATAAGTGTGAAAAATGGTCATAAGTTACTTTTTTCAATCTCGTAACTTGGAACGATCACTAAATGAACTGTTGTAAGTCAAGGACTATCTGTATTCTGATTCAGACGAAACTGAAAATCTGGTATAACTTACCAGATTTTGTAGAGTAACTGAAGATACTAAAAGTTATGTTTTACCTACCTCTATACAAATTGCTCGTTCCAATGTAATGTGCATCTATTAAACATATACTTCTGTGTTCTGTCTCACCTGTGACCACGAGGTGAGAGTCCAAGCCTCCAAAGGAATATAAATAAACAGACAGGACCAGGAACGACAGAGTTAAATTCCTTTGACTGGAGAAGTTCCTTGGCAGTCTTCCAGAAGCTGCCTGCCAAGTCTGATAACAAACAAGACCATAAATAAAAAGGCAGACGCCGCACAGAGGATTTGTCCAAGCTGCTTTTTCAAATAAACAAATTGTCCCGAACGGGGATTCAGAGCTAACACGCCCTCTTTTATGTCCTGAGGGGCGTGTCCGTCTCTCAAATCAGTTCCTGATTTGACCTTTCCTTTTACGTTGTATTTCACGCTTCTGCCTGCGTCTTTGCCTTGCATCAAACCAGCATTCCTCGGCTTGATCCTCAGCTAAGGACTCCGGCACGCTCTCCTGATTATCTGCCGACACCTGAGGCACAACCAGGGAGGAAGGTCCCGGGGAGGGAGATGATTCCGAAACTTCCAGCAAGGCAGGCTCAAAACTCAAGGCCAAATCCTCCTCTTCCTCATTACTCGAGTCTGTGTCTTCCAACAGAGCAGGCTCAACCCTCCGAGTCACAACACTTCTGTACAGGAAAAAAAATAGAGTAAGTTAGAATTCCCTACCTTTTAAATACAGCAGTATCTTTTTTATTTGACTCTTAAAGTTTTGTTTTTACATTTCAAAATATTGCTGAATGAATCCAAAAAGTGTTCTTTTTGTTCCGTTGTAGGATTCCTATACTATTAAAGCCTGAATGTTCAGTTTGTCTTTTTCCAGTCATAATAATGTAGCAAAAACTTTTAAAGGTGTGAATTCTGCTGTAAAATAAGAGCAATTCTACAATATGCATTATTATTATTTTTCTGTCTTAAGAGCTAGTGGCAGATCTTAATCCTTACAGGATTCAATTCCAAAGTCCTTCTTTTTAAATAAAAGAGTGAGAAAGTTAAACTCAGCAAAGTGAAAGTGTACCTGAACAGATTGATTTGCATAATTAAGTTATAGTTGGTATGTGATAGATACACTCACCCAGCATAACCCATAAATGGGTCATTTTCACTCTTGAAAAGCTATTTAACTGACAGCTGATTTATGCAATTAGCACACTGAAAGCAGTTCCCATTAATGATACATCTTAATTATCTATATAATGTTATTTATGTTCCACATGTAAAGTCCAGTCTGGTAATTAAACATGGAATGTTAAGAGATTGAGGATTGGTGAAGGGGGGGGGGGGGGAGGTAAAGGGAATGGGGCTGAAGAGATTTCTTCAAAGAAGAATAAAGAAGAAAAATGTATATTTTTGGAAATTGTAAAAAAAAAAATCTAACAGCAACTATTGGGGCAATTTTTCTTCATGACTTTGATCATACAGAGACCGGATTGGGGAAGATAGCAATAGCATTTAGATTGTCCAATAGCACTTTATAGCACTCTCTAGGTGATTTATAATGTAACCCTTTATTTGCATATTCTCCCCCCCCTCCAAAAAAAATCTAGGTCCTTGTTTTACAAACCTTGAAAGGATGGAAGGTTGAGTCAACCTTGAGCCCCGTCAGGATCGAACTTTAGGCTGTGGGCAGAGTTAGCTTGCAATATTGCACTTCAGTAACCTCCAAATAGTTAAACCTGAAAATGACAAAGCATGAAAAACATGAAATTGGGTTCCTATCAGGGGTGGGATTCTACCAGTTCACACCTATTCGCTAGAACCAGTTGTTAACATCCTAAGCAGTTCAGAGAACCGGTTGTTAGAAGAAATTACTGGCCTAATCCTGTAAGGAAGGCAGGAAGGAAACATTCTGGTATTGCTTACAGAAACTGCCTCTCCGTTAACCCTCATTACATTCTTGGCAGGACTAGACTTCCTGTCTCAGGAACATCTCTGGAGTTTTTTTCCCCTCCTTTGCTGGTACTTTGCTTTTGTGGAGTGACCATTCAAAGTTACAATGGCACTGAAAAAACACAGTCATGAGAGGCCAGGCAAGGAGATGCGTGCCTTGATGTGAGTGATATTGAGTTGGCCACACCCAGCCAATAACATGACCACCCACAGAACCAGTTGTTAAAAATTTTGAATCCTACCCCTGGTTCCTATGTGGATCAGGGAAACAGCTGGCTGGAATCCAGATGTAGAGAAGGGGCAAAATGTCCTGCATTGAGAAAACAGATTAGCCCCTTTGACTGTTTTTTTTTTAAATGCATGTTTTCCTTGTTTATTATCCTTCCTTCAAATTTTTGCTTCCCAGAAGAACAAGGTTATTTGTTTATGGTGTGAATGGTATCCTCTACTGTTCACATAACACAAATTTATACAAGCTTAAAGAGACAATTTTCAGAAGACTAGTAGAGGACATTCATGAACTAGCAGTCAGAAGTTGTGATGAAAAATCCTTAATCTTAGAACAGTTGAACAGTCTCAAACAAACACATTTTCAACTGGGAAAATGTGAGCATCCTAGGCCAGCCTAAATCCAAAAACACTAGGGAATTCCTTGGAAGCTTGGCATTCAGGCATCAAATAGTCACATAAACCACATTTACACACCATTCAAAAGAGATGATAAAAATAGCTAACAAGGAGACAAGAATAGACCATAACGCATCCGCTCCAGCAACCAACACCCAGATAAATCAGGATTAACAGCAAGCAAGCAAGCAGAAAACAATGTCCTAACCAGGAAGAAGAAGAAAATAACATCCCCACTAGCACAGGCAGGATGAGCTACTGATTATAAACGGGGGAAAACGCCACACTAGTAGTATTGATAATGTTACCTAGTTGGGTAAAGAAATGTCTGCAAGCAAACAACCAAACTCAGAGAAGTTTAGAAGAATCAGTAGCAGAGGTGGTATTCAGCAGGTTCTGACCAATTCTGGAGAACTGGTGGAAGACATTTTGAGTAGTTCGGAGAACTGGTAAATGCCACCTCTGATTGGCCCCGCCCCCATCTATTCTCTGCCACCCGAGTCCCAGCTGATCGGCTGGGTCTTCTTTTGTTGCCCTGCACAGGAGAACGGAGCTGGAAAGCAGGTTAGTGGGGTGGGGAAGGAATTGGGATTTTGCAGTAAACTTCTTCGGCCACACCCACCAAGCCACACCCACAGAACTGATAGTAAAATTGTTTGAATCCCACTACTGGTCAGTACAGCACAGGTATTGAAGGGGTGATACATTTATGTCCCAGATCTTGATAGGGTTGACAGTAAAGAAGCAGGTGAGCGGTTGTTGGTTTTTGACATTCATAATAAGGGGATTTCTGGAAACTCCCTTCTAGCACTGCAGTTTGCAGGGCAGCCTATGCAGCATTCTCAATCAGGCAGCAAAAGTCTTTTAGCTAGTTATATATGTGCTGACAGTGTGCAGATATGAAGATGAATGTATGGAAGTCAGGGAATTAGAAGTAACAAATGGAATCCTACTTTCCCACTGTGGTATTAATCAAAATATTTAAACGGGCTTCTGGTTGGCTTTCATAACTAACTTGCTTTAATAAACAGAGCACAATTGGTTTAGATTTAAAAAAAGAAAAAAAAAGATTAAAATAGCTTCAACTCAAGCACCTTCTGTAATATTTGCTACCTGGATGGGTTTATAGGAGCAGGCAGTGGGGAGGATGAGATATAAAAGGGAAGTAGTGCTCTGAAAGCTGTGCGTGTATTGTATAAATATGTATTTGTATATATGTGTATATTGTGTTTCTGAGAATGCTCTTCTCAGAAACACAATATACAATATATCCTGGCCAACCTGCGCAAGGCTGAACTCGAGCACCTAGTCCAACAGTGGCACGACCGCCTCGAGCAGTTCGGGCCCGGTTGAACCTAAAGAAGTCTGAATACCTGACCACTGACAACGAAACGACAGGCTCCATCCACGTGAACGGGCAGGAGCTACCGCGCGCCTCCACCTTCAAGTACCTGGGAACTACTCTTGGGGAAGAAGGCCTACTACAAACTGAGGTGGCAACCAGGATCAACGCAGCGTGGGGCAAATGGAAGTCCGTCACGGGCGTCCTCTGTGACAAGAAGATGCCGATGCGCCTGAAGGCGAAAATCTATAACTCTGTGGTGCGCCCGTGGCCATATACGGCGCAGAGTGCTGGCCGACGACCAAAGAAGTCGAAAGCAGACTCCAGACAATGGAGATGCGAATGCTCCGATGGTCGGTAGGCCTCACCCTACTCGATCGCGTCAGGAATGAAGAAGTGCGCAGACGGTTCAACGTCGTGCCCATCCCCACGGTCATGAGGCAGTCCCGGCTACGATGGTTCAGCCATGTGAGTCGCGCCAAGGAAGAATCCATCATCAAGTCTGCGATGAAGGTGATTGTCGGAGGAGCGAGACCACGTGGTAGACCTAAGCAACGCTGGATGGACACGATCAAGGCCGATCTAGAGATCACGAAGGCAGACCCGACATACGTGGCAGACAGAGAGGCGTGGAAGCAGTACTCAAGGACATTAGTGGACCTCGCCAGAGCGCGAGACAAACGCTGAAGAAAAAGAAGAAGAAGAGTGTTTCTGAGAATGCACATGCATACAAACATATACCCATGTTTCCATGAAAATAACACCAGGTCTTATTTTCTTTTGGGCCCCAAAATAAGCACTAGGGCTTATTTTTGGGAGGTGTCTTATTTTCCCCCCATGGACGGGAGGCCCACTTCTTCTGCTTGCTCATGGTGGAGCAGGAGTCTGAGCGGTGTGATGGTGCCACTGCAGCAAGATGGTTGGGTGGCCCCTGAGGCCGGGTCACCCACACCCCAATACCTGCCTCACTTCACAGAGGTGGCTCCAACAGTCCAGCAGGACCCCATGTAGCCACCAGCCCACTTCTGCTTGCTCGTGGCCGCAAAGGAGCAGGAGGCAGAGCGACATGCTGGTGCTGTGGCTACAAGGTGAGGTGGAGCGGGATGGAGCTGCCTCACGGACCTGCACCGGCTTACCTCAGGGTCTCCACAGCTAGGCCATCCATGCCCCGACACCTGCTTTATGGTACCAGCACACCACTCGGCCTCCTGCTGCATTGTGGCCACAAGCAAGCAGAAGTGGGCTGGCATGCATATGGGTTCCTGCTGCACATGGTTGCTGGTGCTGGCCCCATGAGGCAGATGTCATGGCATGGCTGCAGGGGCCCTGAGGTAAGCCAGTGCAGGTGCAGGGGGCAGCTCCACCCTCACCTTGTCTTGTGGCTGAGGCACCATGAATAACCAGACGGAATGGGCAGGCGGCCAGCTGTGTAGGCTCTTAAGTAGGGCTTATTTTGGGGGGTAAGGCTTATATGATGTGCACATGGAAATATGCTAGGTCTTATTTTCAGGATACGTCTTATTTTCAGGGAAACAGGGTACATGTACATACATGCATACATATCTATCTACCCTGTTTTTCCAACAATACGGCCTCCCCCAATAGGAAGTCCCAGCATGTTTTATAGGCATGAAATGAAATTAAGCCCCTCCCCCCCCAAATTAAGGCCTATATTAAAACATGCAAAATGGGGGGGAATGGCGTGGGGGCTTGCCGTTAGGAAGTACTTTTGTTGCACACCCAGATATGGTGCTGCCTGCGTTGACCCTGATACGAAGTGCCCCACCAATGCCGAGGTCAACATCCAAACTGTCGCCGCCCGCCCGAAGATGCAAGGGGGGGGAATTAAGTCACCCCCGAAAAGACGGCCTAGCCATTTTTTCAGGGCTCAAAAAAAAAAAAAAAAAGACCCAGCCTTATTATATGAGAAACACGGTATAAGCTATAGGATCAAGATGTTCTGCTTCTTGTTGAGAGGCAGATTATACTTTGGGGAGAAGAAGGTATGTATGTATGTATTTGATTTGTGTGCTCCCCCCTTGTCTAGAGGCGGCTCTGCTTGCACCATTAGGATTGCATTAGGATGCATTCATTAACCGAGATTTTAATGAGATCCAAACACAATATTTAAAAGCATTGCCAATCTCTTCCCCTTCAAACCGGAGCAAGGCCAGCATATTATTTTGCTGCAAAAACAATGGAACCTCTCATCATCCCTGATTTGCCCTTTAGTCCTCTCCATTAACTCACCTAGGGAAGCTTCTCATTCAGAAGTATTTAATGAAAAGCCTTTTTAGTTTCTCTTTTTTTAAAAAAAATCATCATGGCCAATCATGATTCACCCAGCTACACATAGTCCTCAGCTTACAACCATTTGTTTAGTGACCATTTGAAGCCCCAACAGCACTGAATAAAGTGACTAATGTCTGTGTTTCACCCTTCAGACTGTTGCGGCATCCCCAAGGTCACATGATCAAAATTCAGACGCTTGTCAATTGGTTCATATTTATGATGGTTTCAGTCGGTGCTCCATTCAAAATCCAAGAAAGAAATACTTAGACTCCATAAATTAGAGAAAAGAATTCTTTTACTGAAAAATGAAGTGGTAGCATCAGATAGGATTCTGAATCTGAGAAATTAAGCGCGCAGATCACATATACAAAGTGATGAAGTTGTTCCCACCCCATAGTTCAAAAGATTCTTCCAATTAAAAGTTCTGAATATGATCATGTGGACATCTTCAGGTGGTGATGAGGCCTCTGTCCATTGACCTTGGCATATTTTGATAAAGGTTTGCAGCTGTGCAGAGAAAGGAAAGCTAAGCGAGAAATAGAAACCTAAAAGCAGGAATTTAAACTCTCCCCAACTCCTCTTTTACACAACACAAGAATGTAACACCTCCAGCTCTCTTTCCAGACAATATCCCCCCTCCCCCGTTACTTATGGCAGCCAAAAGATGCAAAGCAGTAGTAGAAGATCTTGAAGGCTGACAGATGGTTTCAGTGCCCCAGGGTTACATGATCCCCTCTTGTGACCTCTTGAAAAGCAAAATCAATGGGGAAGACAGGTTCACTTAATAACTGTGTTACTAGCTTAACAACTGGAGTGGTTCACTTAACAACGGTGGCAAGAAAGATCATAAAATGGGGCAAAACTCACTTATGTCTCACTTAGTGTTATCAATTTTGGGCTCAGTTGTGGTCATAAGTCAAGGACTACCTGTAACATGGATTATGTTGTGGTTAGCCGGCAGCATGTGTGGATGGCTGAGGAGAGCGAGGACTCAGATGAAGGGCCAGGACCATTAGGGAGTGGACTGCTGCCTTCACAGATTGTGGGGGGCTGGCAGCAGTGATGAGGAGGTTCCCGAGGAACCTATACCATGCAAGGTTGCTCGCAGGAAAGAACAGCTACAACAGCACAGGCGACTCGGGAGTAAAGCTGCAAGGTAATGGCCCTTCCTTCAAAAAGATAAAAGCCAGCTGCGAAGCGAACATTCTTTGTAGGAAGCAAAGACGTTTTGAAACTCAGCCTTGTGGACATTACAGTTGGTATTTGAAGACTCTTGTGTTGTAAACTATTTCTTATCTGTTGTTTTTTGGAAGCCTTGCAAAAACTTGGCAAGGCTCTTTCTTGTCAGAGCTAATTAGTTGGAAGCAGCCTTTTATCTGTGAAGAAACAGAATTCATAGATGAAACATTAAAAGGTTGTGCAGCTGCCTTTGTCTTGTGTTTGCTTTCTTGGAAACAGGTTTGGGCCAGAACAGATTAGAAATCAAAACAGGAGAGGGAGCTTTTAACAGAAATTGCATTATAGGTTTACTGTAACCCTCTTGGGTGTTTGGACTGAGGAGATAATTTCATGGAATTCAAAACTGGTTGTGGAGATCTGAGCCTAGAGAATTGGCGATGGGAGGCGGGGACAAGAACCTTTAATAATAGGGAGAGACTGGAGGAAGGGGATGGGAAGATTGAAGAAGGATTCTATCTATCAGATGGAATGGAGTCAGAATTAGGAATAGTAGGAAGGAGTGGCATTCAAAAGAGTTTGGGCAGTAGGGGAGTGGCTGATTTGTATACATACATGCAGGGGCGGGATTCTACCAGTTCGCCCTTATTCGTTAGAACCGGTTGTTAACATTCTAAGCAGTTCAGAGAACCGGTTGTTAGAAGAAATTACTGGCCTAATCCTGTAAGGAAGGCAGGAAGGAAACATTCTGGTGTTGCTTACAGAAACTGCCTCTCCGTTAAACCTTATTAAAAACCTGGAGTTTTTCCCCCCTCCTTTGCTGGTACTTTGCTTGTGTTGTGTGACCATTCAAAGTTACAATGGCACTGGAAAAAGTGACTTATGACCATTTTTCACACTTACGACTGTTGCAGCATCCCCATAGTCATGAGCAGCCAGGCGAGGAGATGCATGCCTCGATGTGAGTGATATTGAGTTGGCCACGCCCAGCCCATAACATGATCACCAATCCACGTCCACCCAGTCACATGACCCCCAAGCCACGCCCACCACCTAAGCCACACCCACAGAACCGGTTGTTAAAATTTTTGAATCCCACCCCTGCATACATGTATGAGAGGGAGGAGAGCACAGGGGCAGGGGAACAAGTTAGCTTGACAAATGGTGTCATATCAAAGAAAAGGAAGAAACAAATAGCCTAAAAAGGGCAATATAAAGAGATATGGGGAAAAGGAACAAAGTTGACTTGTTTTTTTTCTCTTGTTGAAAAAGAGAAAAAGGCTGTCCTGCCTCTAAGATCCCTTCCTCTCCCCTTTTATTTTTTTTTAAAAAACAATTTTAAAGTAGGAAATAGGCCGGAATGAAGTTTGTTTTATTTTCACGGAAGGTTCCTGAAACGAAGAACAGTCCTTAAAAGAGTATGACCTCCTAGTCCACAAGAAGTTTCATGCATACAGACAAAGAAACAAGCTAAGAAAACAAAGGTTTTAGTTTTTACATCATGATGTCGTGCCTCTCCTATGAAGAATAAATAATATCCAACTCGCCTTATGACAGAAAGTGCATTCCACTAGGGAAATAAAGAAAGGCTTGCAAAGTTATGCGCCTGCAACAACACGGACCCGACATGACCAGTGGTCACAAGGATAAAAGGTTGTGACTCACCGATTCACCCCAATAGCCACAAAAGTTGGGCACCGTGACTGACATTTCGGTGAGTGACTAGAATAAACCACCAAAGATAACAGCACGAGGTTGCTGAGTAGTATAAATAAAATGTAAGTTTTGAGCAAGGCAACCTATGGACTAGGAAAAGATCTGGCTGGGAATAGGTGGGATTTTATCTTCTCTCCTTGTATGAATATGGGAGGAAAAAGAATTGTCCATCGTACGATAAACTGCATTAACTTCTCTTTTGTGGAAAGAAAGGGCCACTAGTAGCTTGGGATGTAAAGAAGTTTTCTCTGACTTGATGCTTTCCAGAAGGTTTGGCATTTAGCTCTCATAATTCCTAAGCATCTTTCACTGCTATCTTTCACTCTTCTGGATGGAGATTATGAGTATGGTTGAAACTAGTTAAGGTGGGGAGCAGAGCATCTCCTTCTATGGGGAACAAATACAGTACAAACACAAGTAGTGCAAAGAATAATTCTTGAATTTCCTCATGCAAGCCTTATGATATTCCCTTACGTATGCAAATACACACCATAAATCTTAAACTTTATTGCACAGAATACAGGAAACAGTCTGTTCTGGAAAAAAAATCTACAGCCTCGAGAAACAGTTCAGAATACAGACAAGTAGAATCAAGCATCTTGATTCTTAATACATGAAAGCATCATGGGTTTCAAATAAGCAAAAAAAGAAAAAACACACCTCTTTTGATAAAGTTGTAAGTATATGACCAGTATGGATTCTAGAGCACTGCACATCAGAACAACTAGGCACAAGAACAGGTTTCCCCAGAACGCCATCACTCTGCTAAACAAATAATTATTTTAATACTGTTCAACTATTTACAAAGTCTGCACTACTATTACTATTCATCTTCTCATCACTCCTTATTGCCCATCCCCTTCCACTGGTGACTGTATGACTGCAACTTTGTTGCTTGTATCCTTACGATTTATACTGATTGTTTCCTAGTATGATTTGATTGCTTATTGTACCCTATGACTATTATTAAGTGTTGTACCTTATGATTCTTGACTCTTGATGAATGTATCTTTTCTTTTATGTACACTGAGAGCATATGCATCAAGACAAATTCCTTGTGTAGCCAATCACACTTGGCCAATAAAGAATTCTATTCTATTCTATTCTATTCTGTTCTGTTCTGTTCTGTTCTGTTCTGTTCTATTCTGTTCTATTCTATTCTATGCATCATAAGAACAATTCCATATCTAAATTATAGAAGGAGAGCCAATTCTGATATCAGATGTACAGTTTGAATAACAAGATGTTTGTGTCCACATGTGGCTAAGAAGCATATCAATAGTCCAGGAACAGAATCAGTACTTGGGGCTAGAACCAGTTCTGAAAAGGAATTGTATGCAACATCCAGACCCAATTCTTTATCTGAGATGCATAACAATCCTTTCCTCTATTTCACCTTAAACTAAGTCATACAAACACTACTATAGCTGCGTTATAGTACCAAACATGTGGAAATCTTTAACACACTGTACCCTCCAATTACAAAGCAGAAAGTAAAAATGACTAATTGAAGCGGACAAGCCGGCAAACATATTAAGCCATGTGTGTAATGTGTGTCCTGTATTTTAATAGCTATATGACATTGCTAGATCATTTAACAGTTAGGGGTGTAGTAACTTCATGTGCCGATGGTGTCCAACCACAGATATTGCTATAGGATGTAGGGGAGATGCTGTCAGTGTTCTGTCCCAATACTTAGAAGCTGTAAGAATCTGGATAGGAAAGAACAGACTCAAGCTGAATCCAAGTAAGATGGAGTTACTATTTGAACATTGGGATTCTCTGTTGATACCAGAGTTATCTTTAGACTAGGGGTGTCAAACTCAAGACCTGCGGGCCAAATCAGGTCTGCAGGTGCTTAGATCTGGCCCATGAGGCCACCCTGGAACCAGTGAAGGACCAGCCCAGCAGAAATGGAGCCGGGGAGGGCCACACACACACCCCCGGAGTTCCGTTTTGTCTGGCAGGGGGTTGCAGGAGGCTGTCCCAGCCCAAAATGGAGCTTGAGAGCCTGCTTTTGCTGACAGAGCGCAAGGGCCACCACAGGCACCCCTGACATGAATGACATCAAGCTGGCCACGCCCACCCTGGCCACGTCCACCTCGGCTCCCCGAGGTCAAACACAACCCCTATGCGGTCTTCAATGAAATCGAGTTTGACACCCCTGCTTTAGACAAACCAGCACTACCCATGAAGGAGTAGATTTAGGTTGGAGGTGGGACTTTCTGGATTCATGGCAGCTGTGTAAACAGATAGGCCTTTGAGCAGCTTCAGAGGATGCTTCAACTGCAACCCTACCTCACACGGGAGGGTTTAGTTACAGTAACACTTATTCTTATTAATACCTAGTTGTAGTATAGCAATGTGCTTTACAGAGGCAGTCTTAAAGTCTACTCAGAAACTGCAACCAGTTCAAAATACTGTACTTACTGGTTTCTGTTTTATTGAAGCACAATACATTGATTTTGTGGGCTCTGCACTGATTGCTAAATGATTTCTGGGAAACAGTTTAAGGACGATGACATCTGGTTTCCTGCAACCTCAGTCTTTTGTAATATCACTATTTGATTTCATGAAACTGTAGATGCTTTCATTGTTCTGTTGCATGCAGTATATGCCACTGAGAGTTGTCAGATTGCAGCAGAGTGTATAGTTAACTATAAATAAAACAAATGAATAAAGTAAAGATTTTAAACAATGATCTAAACATTATTGTTTTCTTTTTCTGTCTTCTTATTTGTTTGCCAGTGTTTATATCACACCATTTCCACACTGCAAAGCATGGGAGTTATCAATGTATTTTTTCACTTTTCTTCTCCATTGTTGCTTTTTGCTATTGCAAAACTGCAGATGGATACAGAAAAAAAGATAAAAAACCTCAATGCAACTTATTTATTTATGCATGCATGATTATCCCCTTATGTATGATGCTAACTTCTTCATCTTGAAGATTTTAAGAAGCCTATATAAGACAAAATAAATAACAACTGTACAATATATTGAACCTTAATTTTTACATAGCATTAACTAAGACACCAAAATGGTACTGGGGCCAAAATATTACAACCTAGGTCTAAAAATTTTTGTTTGGAAATAAACTTCATTTACTTCAAGGGAAAGTTTCAAAAACATCTTCACTGTGCCTCCAGAAACTGCCTCTGAGGAACAAATATATCAAGGGAATGTAGCTGTGATCTTATTTTTCCCAATACTGTCAGCTTCAAAAGAGATTCCAACCCCATTTTCGTGGGGTGCTGCTCTACTTTTATTAGGATTCTCATCCAAAAACATCCTTGCCTAAGAGGAATTATCTATATGATTGGCACAAGGAGATGGAAGAGCTCAGAACAGCAAAATTTTGGTGATCTGATTGTGCATAAGATCACAAAGGGCTCTTGTGCAAGTTCCAAATCAAACTAAATCAAGCCAATCAATTTCCAAAACATGATCTTGAATGCATATTTATAATTTTCAGGAGAACACCTTTATTTATAAGACTTTGAACTACATAAGAGCTCTGGTGGCACAGTGGTTCAATGCAGCATTGCAGGATAATTCTGCCCACAGCCAAGAGTTTGATCTTGACAGAGCTCAAGGTTGACTCAGCTTTCCATTCTTCTGAGGTTGATAAAATGAGGACCCAGATTGTTGGGAGCAATAATGCGAATAATGCTTCCTCATTGTAAACTGCCCAGAGAGTACTGTAAAGCGTTATGGGGTGGTATATAAGTCTAAATAGCAATAGCACTTAGACTTATATACCACTTTATAGTGCTTTCCAGCCCTCTCAAAGCGGTTTAGAGAGTTAGCATATTGCCCCCAACAATCTGGGTCCTCATTTTACCCACCTTGGAAGGATGGAAGGCTGAGTCAACCTTGAGCCTGGTGGGATTCTATCTGTCAAATTACAGTAGGAGTAGCTTGCAGTACTGCACTCTAACCACTGTGCCACCGAGGCTCCCTAAATGCTATTGCTGTTACAATAAGACCTACACTGTAGTAGTAAACATTATTAGTAAACACTAATTGCTAGAACCAAACGTCTGGCAGACAAGACACACATAAAGACTGAACTATGCACCCTGACTAAAGTACTGACAGCCAACGGCTTCCACAAAAGCAAAATCACCGGCTTGATCCACAAAAACACACTGAGACATAATGGAGACCTAGAAGATGAACAGACCTATGGAACAGCTGTCCTGCCCTACATAAGAGGTACTACAGACAAAATCAGTAAGATACTACACAGGCATCACATCAAGACTGCCTTCAAAACAGACAGAAAAATAGCAGCCGTCCTTAGAAACCCCAAAGATAAAATTGACCTGGAAAACCAAGGCATATACGAAGTCCCCTGTGCATCATGCCCAGCCACATACATTGGACAGACCAATAGAAGAATAAGTACCCGCCTGGATGAACACAAAAATGCAGTAAAAAAGCTGGAACACACTTCCTCACTAGTCCAACACATGAAAGCCACAGGTCATAGCATCAACTTCAATGGCACAAAAACCCTAGCCACTATAGAAAACCCCAGCCACAGAATTATCAGATAAGCCATAGAGATTGAAAAAAGACCTGAAAGCATGAATAGAAGAGATGATTCCACCAGACAGTCAATTATTTGGAAGCCTGCACTCACAAACAAAAAAAATCTCCACACCACTAGCTAGGCAAACACCTGGGCACAAACAGATCCCCCCTGATACCTCCAGCTCAAACACACCCCAACCAGGCACCCAGATAAAACCTAGCTTCCTAACAAATGATAGCTGTCCATTTACTCTGAGCCAAGCTGCACTAAAAGCCTCCAATACAGGAACACAATGTTGCCAGCCAACCAAAACACACAAAAAAGCCACAAAACAGACAGAAGATATTAGAAACACCAATCAAGCAGAACACAGCAAACTCCAAGACCAATAAACACAGATCAAGACTCCCAACCAATCAGGAGGAAGAAAAAACCATTCTGGCACAGCAGTAAGCTAGTCCCAAATTTAAAACTGAAACAACTGTAAAAGTCTGACTCACAGACGAACACAATACAGAAGCCTGATGATGGCAGATGAGATTCTGCCAAAACGTTGCTACAAAGGATTCATGAGTGGTGAAAGTTCAGTGGGTGTGAGACTCGGTTATCAGTCAATTTGCAGGTTTGCGAGGATGAACAAATATTTGCAAGGAGATTCTCTGCCTCCTTTACACTCACAAAGTACACATATCATATGTTTAGCACTGTGAATATCAGCACAGAGCTGAAAACAAACAAACAAATAAATGTTTGCTACCTTTATTACTTATAAAGTAATAAAGGCAGGAGAAAAATCTAATAATAAATTCAAAAACTTTTAAAAAACCCACAAATCAGCAAGCCTAACACCTTGGATGTAATTACAACCTAACCATATGATGGTTGGGTGCTCATATGGATGAATTAGGTAAAATAATCTATCTTCAGGATTTTATCATATTTATTTATTATTAATAGTACCAAAGGGGTGGGGGTGGGGGCAGATTTATGCCAAATGTTTGTACTATCCATCAGATACCTAAATAAGCCATCAAATAAAATAATAACAAGCAATAACAAAAACAACCACAAGTATGGACCACGGGAACTCTGCTAACATTTCTGAAAGTAGATTTCAGGTTTTAGGTGGCACTGTCTGCTGCTACAAAATCTTCTTCAGTCAATGGTTGAAAATGAGAAGAATAAGGACAACAGGTGGAGGAGGATAATGGAGACGGAGTAAGAGGAGGAGGAGGAGGAGGAAGTGCCCAAGTTATGCATCACAAGACAAGATACGAATGGAGTGTTAATCTCCTAACCTTGTCTTAGATTCTGCCTAGAATCTAGATTTGGAGGAAGAGTTACAAGAGGCACCCCAAGCAATTTAGCTCACTTCATATGCATACAATAGATTGCATCTGCTGGCTAGGATAATAGGACAATTTTGCCTTTTCTTCCCTTTTGGAAATTCAACCTCCCCCCCCCCCCCCAACATCAAGGAATGAAAGAGATATCTCTAGTCTGGACTATGGTTAGCCACTTCCAGCCCCATTTTGGGTCAAGACAAACTAATTTTGATATAGGGGGCCGTACACAGGTGGCAAACCGCTTACCATAGAAATAATGTGAATATTAAGTTAATCAAAGAGCTCACACTGGAAGGAAACTAAGGGGACAGGACTTTTCTTCTTCTCCCTTTTAGAAAAAAGCTCTTGTAACAAGCAATCCATGTCACTTTTTCCCCTCCTGCGTACTCCTGCTCTGTCCCATTTGTCTAGCAGTAATCTACATTTCAAATGATTACATGGGAAGCTGAAGTGGTAGTGACAAGGATAAACGAAGCTTGTTAAACTAATAGCTGCACTAATGCCCAAATATGTGAACTTCCCAGAGTCAGACAGCATCCGAGGCTGCCGGAGCTGTCAGACGGGCTCCCCCTGGACTCGTCCCGCTAGCGGCTGCCACATGATGAATGGCCCTGTCGAGTAAATTCATCCGGGGCCCAATTAAACAGGCAGAAATGAACTAGAGCCGTCAACCAGGGAGAGAGAGAAAAAGTGAGCAAGAGAGAGAGAGAGAGAGAAAGAAAGAATAAGCTAAAGAGAAAAAGAGGAAGAAAAAGGCAATAAAAAAAAAAAAAAAACTAAGGGGAGGGCAGAACATTCTCTACAAAGTCAAGGATCCACCAAGGCAGTGAAGTCATTCTGTCAGAAAATGGCCATTTAATGCTTTGCCGAGCTCACGACAGATATGTCATCGCAAGAAGCTTTAGTGGCGTCCCAGGGTATTTCATTTATTAATTATCAGCTTCAAGAGGGGTACTGGAGATCGCAGGGCTCACAACTGCCCCCCTCCACGCTCTCCCTCTTAAGCATTGTCAGCTCCCAGCCTTCCTCCTGTCAGAGCCGGCATAGGGCAGCTGCAAAGGAGCACCGAAGTTTGGCCTACTGCAAAAAAAGAAATTTTAAAAAAATCAAAATTGAGGTGGTGGAGGAAATAAAACACTGGAATGTTGTTCCTGGCTTGTATGTTTCTTACCGTACTCCACCATCCTCATGAAATCCCTGCAATAAATTTTACTGGTCTATTATTATGATTATTATGATTATGATTATGATTATTATAATATGATTATGATTATGATTATGATTATGATTTATTATATTATTATTATTATTATTATTATTATTATTATTATTATTATTATTATTATTTCACAAAAATGACAGTATACACAGCAGACGAGATAACCATGCTGGGTTTCCTATCACAAATCACTAGTCGAACACTTCCCAAGTGTTTAGGACTGTGTGATGTATCGGCAGATTATGCGAGCAGATCCCAGTAAGGTGGCCTTCTGCAGCTGACCCATGGTGATCTTGTCAGCACCAATTGTTTTTAAGTGCTTGCCTAGGACTTTAGGCACAGCACCCAGTGTGCCAAGTACCACTGGATCCACCTGCACTGGTGTATGCCAGAGTCTCTGCAGTTCGATTCTCAAGTCCTGATATCTGGTGACTTTTTCAAGTTGTTTCTCATCGATTCTGCTATCACCAGGTATGGCAATGTCGATGATCCACACTTTTTTCTTCTCCACAATCGTGATATCTGGGGTATTGTGCTCCAGAACTTTGTCAGTCTGTATTCGGAAGTATTATTACTATTATTATTATTATTATTATTGTTATTGTTATTGTTATTGTTGACATTTTCTATGGTTTCTTCAGAGGTACAGCCGCACACCCCTCTTATAATTCATGAACTGAAATCATCATGCATCTTGCATTATCTAATTAGCACAACTCTTGAGAAGTCTATATTGGCCAAGAAAATCCTCACAGGAGCTTTGCCTGAATTTATCAAGCTCCTTTCAGATTCCTTCAGATGCTTGGAGGAACCCCTAACTTCAGATTTTCATTCTAATCCAGGGATCGGGAACTATGGCCCTTTTTATGGCTTGTGGACTTCAACTCCAAGAATTCCTGATTCAGCCACCTCTGTTCTAAGCTATGCCATTTTACACAACTTTGCCTAAACTGTCTTTGGTAGAATTTGTTTATTAATATCGGAGTTTGTAGCCCAGTCCTTTTCCGTGAAAATGGAGGTGAAAATACAGATGACCTAGCAAAAAGTTGCTTCTTTTCACAGGATGCCCTTAAATATTTGCTACCACATCAGGCATTTAAAGTGTCCTGTTCAGCCGTGAAGTTAATTTACCAATCTTCTGTATACAATGAGAAAGTTAAGGAAGCAGGACAGTGACACAATTCTCCCCGGTACTTGGTGGGATATTATAGAAAACTATCTAATCGAGTTATTCTGTGCAAAGAGTGAGAAGAGTTAGTAATTATACCCTATATTTCACTCTGCTATTTTCAAAGCTTTTGCAGTCAGAGAGGGATAGAAAATGTTATGTTGGGGAAGGAAAAAAATCTCAGGCTATAAAGACCATACCATTTAAATAAAAAAGGAAAGGGAACAGATTTACAAACATTCTCTGTGGAATTTATGTGCAATAGAGAGAAGGAATACTAGTATGTTTGAAAGTGTGTCAGAGATTTGGAATTGCAATAAAATACGGATCAAAATAGAATGCTTTTTTTCCCCCTTCTCTGGAAATTTTGAATGCCGAAACTCCTCCAGATTTACATTGAAGACTGGATATCTATTTCAAAATTCTAATATTTCAACGTTTGATGTAATACTTTTTCAAGAGTTTACTTGCTACAGCTTCACATTATGAAATATCACAGCAATCTGGACAAATATGAACATAATTTCTTAGAAGTACAGGGCACTGGCATAAAATACTAATAAATAAACGATATGTCATTTTACCTACAGAAGAAACTTTACTTGGAAGAATTACCAAAGTATCTGGAATGAAATTGGAGTTCTCATATTTGGTTATTCAGAGTTTCATTCAGTAGTCATAAAGAAAATGGAATACATGCTGCATTTTGTTAGTCGATGCCTTACTCTTCCTATCTGATTCAATTTGATTGGACTTCATTCGGACTACAGTGTGTTATACTACATTTCCCATCATTCCTCTCAGCCTGGTGAAGAGACTCTTGGGAATGAATCTCACTGCAACACATCCGTAGGGCATCAGGTTGGCTAAAGGTAACTTTGCACTGCCCTCCTAAGCTACTTGTTCCCATGATGTTCCCAGCTGTTTCTTAAACCAGAAATTCAGAAATCCCAGTCTGGATTGCAGTGATTTTAGAAAAAAGGGCCAGGCTGGTTTTGATGTGAAACCCATGTTCCTCTGCTTCCTGCCTTTCCCATCTGTGTAGGGAAGGCAAATCTCATTGGCTGGTTCCTTTGGGGATTGGTCCAACAATGCCTGCCTTTTTCTTTTAAGGATTCCTCTCCCTTAATCACTCTCCCTTTCCTTTGCTTTCCCAGATGTTTGAACACATGGATGCCTTCACACTCCCCCTTCCTACATTATCTCCTAGACACTTACACAGACACTTTCTTTTTTTTCTTCTCCTTTATAGTACTATCATTACTTTGATGTGACAATAATCAAAGCAATAGGGAACAGGCTGTTCGCAGGTTCCTGCATTCCTCTTTTAAGTCCATGAAAAGAAAGAATTGATGGCTCAGCTTCACTAAAACAAAGTAGCAATGTCCCTGCCTTGTGATTTAAAAATGTTTTTTTTTTAGAAAATAATAAAAGGAATGGAGGACAAGGGAGTATAGCAAGAGGAAGATGCTGCACCTGGTCAGGTCAAAAACCAAAAGGGTGCCCACTGGGAGATATAAGGATTGAATGCAGCACGAGCTTCTAAGGATCGGGAGAGTTCAGTGATTTCATGGGTCATTGTTGGATCAATCACCAGATTATAAAAAACAACAACTGCCAACCGGCAGGGAAGCAGTTGAGACTGGCCCCATCTTTTTAACCTTCCAGAGATCCTCCCCAGCATCTTCCAGGTTATTGTTGCCTTTATTCTGAATTGTTTTTAATGTTTGCTTTTTATGGTTGTTTCTTGTTGTATGTCCCCCCTGAATTATGTTTGTGAGAAGGAAGGAAGGAAGGAAGGAAGGAAGGAAGGAAGGAAGGAAGGAAGGAAGGAAGGAAGGAAGGAAGGAAACCCAAGATGAAATGGATGTACAGAATGATGACCAGATGCTGGAGGGCTAAGGTATTACAGCTAATTGGAGTTGAGGCTACTACTAGAATGGAAGAAACCTCTGGAAATCATAAAAATGAAGGACTTAAGACAGTTCTGGTGAGAAAACAGCTGTTTTGAACTGAAACTGGAAAACCTAAGCTTAGAAAAATTGTGGATTGTGTCCTCCCTTGTTGGGTTCAGTAAGCTGTAAGCATGCATGGCCTATACTGGCCATGGACCGAGGAGAAGCTACAGATTTGCCCTAAAATAGCTAAAAGCAGTCTCTGAGACTTTAGGTCATATCCTTCAAGATAAATCTTAAGAGTTTTCCCCATCTATGACACCTATTTCAAATATAACCAGGAGAGAATAGAGGTTTTTATAGTATAGGTTAACTAGGATGTTTGAATGACAGGAGAAAATTAGAGAACTATTTACAGTATCACATTTCCATCCTGCTTTTTCAGCATGGAGTTCTCCCCATTGTTATCCTTTTAAGAAAGCTGGCACCCTAAGTAAGTTAGGCAGTCTGTGATGGGTCCAAAATCTACACTAAATGTAATCATACTATGTGTTTTTGTACTCAGACCTCTCTTATTTATATTTATATTTATTTATTTATCAGTCAGAGTTATATCATCACACCATAGGCAACTCTAGATGGTGAGCAAGACTCAGTAAGAACAATAAAAACAAAACAAAAACACTGTATTACTAAATATCACAAAAGCAAAAATACAAGCCACAGGAGAGGGGGATAAAAATTGCCACCTGAACAACGGAGCCATCTAAGCAGGTCCCTGATAATGTTGGTTGGGGAATTCTGGGAGTTGAAGTCCACACATCTTAAACTTTCCAAGCTTGAAAAACACTGCCTTAAACAGCGGTCCCCAAACTTTCTAGCTTTATGGACTCGAGGGAGCGGAGGGGGCTATGTGAGTAGCAGGTGTATGCACAGCTTCATTTGTGTGAGTGGTGGGCACACACGCCCAGCACTCACGCAAATGGTGCTTTGTATGTACGCATGCTCACCAGCTGCTTCTGTGGCCTGGTTCCAAACAAGCCACGGCCTGGTAGTGGATGCTGTCAGGATTGGAGACTCTTGCCTCAGAAGGACTCTAGTTTTCCATTATATGCATATTAGAAATCAGTTTCCAACCCAGTATTTGACCTCAGCTACCTCCCAGGTGAGGGAAATTTTTTAAACAAAGAGTCCTAGATATCAGTGCTCAAACTGACATGGAGTTATTGGCAAAAAAATAGATCTTTCAGTTGGTTGGCTAAGAACAAAACTATTTTTCAATTTGAAAAATACCTTGCCAATGAGTTTGACACAATTCTTAAGAAGAGTCTATTCCAGAGCAGCATTTGAGTTGTTGAATTCCATGATTAAATATAGGTACTTCCATCACTTGCCATATCTTGAGTGGTCATGCGTAGGTGGTGCTCCAGCCATTGAAGATATTCTCAAGTTTTTTTGGTTGTCAATTATAAGCCCCTTCTAGACTTAAATACTTAACATCCCTACTTAAAAGAACAGCTCAAAGGGATCTGGATCATAGCTGTCCTATTTCCTTCTGAATTCTAATGTGCTCATATTGTGAGCAAAACTGCTAAGTTTTATAGTTAAGGCAGTTGAACCCATTACTGCAATCAGATTGGGATATCTTCTAAAAGTGATGTATTTATTTGAATGTTGATTCTTTGTAATTTACCACATAAGTATTTTATTATTCTGTTTCCTTTTATCCTGGAATTGGATGCTAATTTGTTTATTTTTTTTTAATATGGTTGTAAGGCTAATCAATTTATCTATCTCTGCCACTCTGGATTGAGGTATATTGTGATTTCTGGAAGCACAGGAAAAAAAAAAAAGAACATTTGAAGGTGAAGAGTATGGCTGCCTGAAACCTCTACTTATTATTTAAGACAAGAGCTATTGTAGGAAGTCCAAGTCTGCAGAAACATGCCTGAATAATATCTGAATAGTCAGCAGTGTTGCAATGAGGAACTCTTTCCACTTGCATCTAACCAGAGTGCAAAAATCTTTTTTTTTTCCCCCTGCGGTGTTTCTATGCCCTGCTTTCTTAAGATCCCCAGCCCACTAGTGAGGCAGGCTTAAGTCATCATTAGTTGCACCAACAGTTAAAATCATGCTTTTCCCCTTACCGAGGGCAGCCTCAAGGTATATAAAGTCTGAAAGGCTATTTGTCACCCATAACCTTGGAAGGAAGTCAGGGGACTTCAGTGGCCTGAAGCGAAGGCGAAAGGGAGCTTAACATTGGGAAGAAGAAGATTTCATGCCGGTTTAGTTTTCTGCCAACTCAAAGATGGGTGGAAAACTCAGCAGTGAGGAAAGATTCTAAAACCCTTAACAATTAGGGCTTAATAGTTTTGTATGGCCCCTTGCCTTTCTCTTTGACTGGCAGGTCCAAAATCAAAACAGGCAAAACAAAAGAAATTAAACAAGTTTACAGCACATATGTAATTGACACTTGGCTTTTGGGTGCACGTAGATTAGAGTGACTTTAGTCCTAAGCTTTGTATGCTTTTCAATCAGGGAGCATAAAGTCCTAGCTGCAGTCCCTGTTATGACAAACTGGCCACTTTATAAAATGAATAAATAGCATAAGTTCAATCGGGAATGTATTTTTACTTTTCTGATTCCACATTCTCCTCTGATGCTGGCCAAAGGTTTTCCTTCCTCCGTTTTCCTTCTTCTTCCTTTTCCACCATTGGTCTTTGTTCCAGAGTGACAGCAAACCTATTCTGGAAATGAAATTTGCCAACATTTTCTCAGCAGATTTATGGCAGCTCACACAGGTTTTTTTTTTTTTTTTTTTGCTGCTGGCCCCAAAGAGATCAGAATCCCCAAAGACACACACTCTCTCTCTCTCCTTTCTCCTCTCTCTCTCTTCCTCTCTTTTTCTCTCTCTCTGCTCCGATTTCCTGGTTGGCCACCCATCCCTAAGCTCCTACTGACCCCCAGAGCTGACTAGCACACCACATGTCATGTTGTCAGCCTCACCCTGTCAGTGGTAGTCTATCAGTGGGCAACAATGCAAGTGACATTCAGCATCACTCCCTCTCATCAGCCCGGCTTGCGTTCCTAGTAAATATATAACCTCTTGGATGGTTTGCATTTCTCCCCCCACCCAACATCCCTTTCCCTTTTGGAGGGTGGGAAGGAGGAAGGAACAGTATAGATATCCTGAAGTGTATTCTCTATCTGTGTTTGCTTTGTTTTAGGTGACACTATGCAAAACACTCCCAACGTTTAGCCCTTTTGTTATTCTGAAACCATTCTCCTTTCTGATTAGAAGCCAACGAAGTCTTGGTTGTATGCTGCACAAATAGGCTGCCATTGTACCTTTAAAATAAAATCAAGAAAAAATGTATTTGCTTGCACAAACATATCTAGCCAATTCAGGCAGTGTCAGACTGGCAGCTAGTGGTGCGTGCATTCTCCTTGTTTACACTCTTCTGCTTCAAAAGAATTTCCTGTTAGAAAACTGGAAGCCCTTGTATGTGCAGAGTACAGTTTCTTTCCTTGTATGCGTGGTATGAATCTTGTGCAAATGGTGTTGTTTTCCCTCCCTCCATCAAAATACAGTGCTGAAAGAAGGAACATTTTCGCAGATGAGATGTAAAACAGGTCTGAGGTTTTTCCTCACACCATTGATGTGATCTTTGCTATTACCAAAGGGAACATGAAAGATGGGCATTTTTTTAAATGCAAATGAATATTCTGGACAATGCAGGCAGTGCAAATCAGATAAATGTGATAAAAATGACTTTTAAAGATGGATATATTTAGTGACATGTGTTCCTACCTTAATGCCTCTAGGGTATATTAAGCAAGTGGTCAAGATATCAAGGAATTTTTTATAGAAAAGGAAAAACACCTAGATTTTCTTTACCTATATTTTGACTTTCCTAAAATGATGGATGTTTTAACTTATTTTCAGCTTTATCATTGGCCATTTATTTTGACCCAATTTATATGTGGAATGTAATGATCATTAAAAAAACATACACATACTGTATCTGCAAGTTATTATGTGACACACCTTTGCATAGAATAGAAATGAACTGGATATAGAAAAAGCTTTATTGCATCTCCCATTTCCTTTATGCCTTGCAGTATTAAAGCTGCAAGGTATATTTAAAAGATACTGGAGTGGAGGCATAATTTAAACCCTTATTCACCACATTAAATTTACATTTAGGTTAATCCAAATTTGAAAAACGCAACTTTATTTTGAGGTGAAGAGAAAAGAAAAGGGTCATCCAGGTTATTAATAATTTGGACCAGCTCATTGCTAATCAAAGCATTTTAGTTACTGCAAAAAGAAGCCGAATTGCCCAAACTGTGAAAATAACAGCCTACTCCATTAAAACATCTTTTGATCTCAGATTTTGATCCACATTCATTAACAGCCTTTGAAACTCCTGAAGTATTGTCAATATTAATAGATGCTTTTATGGCTATAGTCAGGGGTGGGATTCTACCGGTTCGCACCTATTCGCTAGAACCGGTTGTTAACATTCTAAGCAGTTCAGAGAACCGGTTGTTAGAAGAAATTACTGTCTAAGCAGTTCAGAGAACTGGTTGTTAGAAGAAATTACTGGCCTAATCCTGTAAGGAAGGCAGGAAGGAAACATTCTAGTGTTGCTTAAAGAAACTGCCTCTTCGTTAACCCTTATTACATTCTTGGCAGGACTAGACTTTCTCTCTCAGGAACATGGAGTTTTCTCTGGAGTTTTTCCCCCTCCTTTGCTGGTACTTTGCTTGTGTGGAGTGACCATTCAAAGTTACAATGGCACTGAAAAAAAGTGACTTATGACCATTTTTCACAATTATGACTGTTGCAGCATCCCCACAGTCATGAGAGGCCAGGCGAGGAGATGCATGCCTCGATGTAAGTGATGTTGAGTTGGCCACGCCCAGCCAATAACATGACCACCAAGCCACGCCTACCAACTAAGCCATGCCCACAGAACCGGTTGTTAAAAAAATTGAATCCCACCCCTGGATAGCATTTTCTTAAAAACAAAGTATTGCTAAGGTGGCTATTTGTTATTTATTTATTTGTTATTTATGTTATGATTATGGAATACAGAATTGGAATACCCCATATCACCAAATTAGAAGCTAAGAATATAAAATATGCTTCCATAATCTTAACATAATCCAACAAGATATTTTTCATATTTACTGGATATTTCGCAGAGTATTTTAAAAGGTTTAGCTATCAACTCATATGATTTGGGCTTGTTCAGCTGTTGTCCTATTTTGGTTTCATATCCATCTATTTGTTGACATGATTTTTTTACAAAAATCAATTCACTATAAAGATGTGAATGTACTCTTGGATAAAAGAGCAACACTGAGAGGGGTGAGGGAGAAGGAGAGGGAGAGACAGTGAGAGAGAGAGAGTGATTATATGCAAAATTACAGCATGGAATTACAGAACAGGGGATGTAGAACAACATATTTTTCAGCACTGTAAGGACAGTACAACTCAGGATTTTCATCTTGGGTTTATGATAAGATGTTAGCGAGCCAGTCTTGTCTAGGTACTAGTCTAGAAGCCAGGAGGCTGTGAGGCCTTTGCTTAGGGATGAAAGCTAACTGGGTGACTTTGAGCCAGTTACTCACATGGTTGTTGTTGTAGGGAAAATAGGAGGAGGAAAAGGTATTAGGCATGTTTACTGTCTTGAGTTATTTATTTATTTTGTTTGTTTGTTTGTTTTTATTGATATCCAGCCTTTATTATTTTCCACAAACAACTCAAGTTATTTATTACAATAATAAAAGTAGAAAATAAATAAATGATAATGTGTTCACTTTCTGCCTATATGCTCAGTATCACTGGAATGGAAAGACTGATTAATATTATTTCATGTAAGTGATGGTTTAATAGTTTGTTCAAAAGTCAGGCTGAGTGATTATCTATATGGTAATCGATGGCTGAGTTCTTTTTATTTGTTTTGTTTGTGTGTATTTGATTTTGGTTTTTAGTTCTTTTCTATTGTTTTTTTTCCCTCTCTGCTGGGCTACTACTAAAGATTTGACCTCTTTCCCTCCTTCCCTCCTTCCCTCCCTTCCTTCCCAAACTAAAGAAAAGCTGCATGTGCACTCAAAGCTAATGTCCAAACTGTTGTTAAAATGTTTCTAAAGTAGAGCAGAACTTCTACTTCTGAAAAATGAACTTATAGCACTTTCACAGGTTCCTAAAAATAACAACAGCAACAGCAACAACAAAACCACCAGAGGATTTCTCGCTAATAAGTTTTCTATATTCTTTTAAAATCCGGTTGCGGAACAAGTTGCATTTTTTTTGTTGCTATCCCAAGGGACCACACTTGCTTCCTTTTGCATTTGCTATCACATATGCAAATGACAACAAGAAACTTACAAGGTTATTAGTACAGGACAACCCTATTCCCTTTTAGCAATCTGTTCCTTACATTGGAAGCAAAATGGCCGCTAAGCAAAATGGTTGCTAAGTGAACATGTGACTGACAAAAACCCTGGAAAGATCACTGAATGCTGACATCTCATTCAGGGAAGGTTCTCTCCTAAATTGTCCTATGCCTGATCCATTTTTCTGTTTTGCCCTTTTTGTCCTCTCACAGGACAGAGACAACGCTTAAACAAACTATCTCTTCTTGAGCTGCTTTTCTCCACAGAACAGCAGTTCCCTAAAAAGTGTTAACCACAACTTAAAAAACTCATTGATGACCCTCACTCTGTCAAGGACCTTGGAGTACTCATATCAAATGACCTAAGCGCCAGAGCTCACTGCAACAGCATTGCCAAAAAGGCATTAAGAGTTGTAAATCTAATCTTATGAAGCTTCTCTTCGGTAACTGCTAACTAAGGCATACAAAACCTTTGCAAGACCAATACTCAAATACAGCTCATCTGTCTGGAATCCTCACTGTATATCAGACATTAATACAATTGAGTGAGTCCAGAAGTATTTCACGAGAAGAGTACTGCACTCCTCTGCTCGCAGCAGAATACCCTATATCACCAGACTTGAAATTTTGGGCTTGGACAACCTAGAACTATGCCACCTACGGTTGGACTTAAGTGTAGTACACAAAATTACCTGCTACAATGTCCTACCAGTCAATGACTACTTCAGCTTCAACTGTAACAATACAAGAGCACACAACAGATACAAACTCAGTGTAAACCACTCCAAACTTGATTGCAGAAAGTATGACTTCAGCAACAGAGTGGTCAATGCCTGGAATGCACTACATGCCTCTGTTGTTACATCCTCTAACCCCCACTCCTTTAACCTCAAACTATCCATTATTGACCTCACCCCATTCCTAAGAGGTCTGTAAGGGGCGTGTAGAAATGCAAAATTGTGCATACAGTCCCTGTCCTATTGTCCCCATTTATTCGTACCTATTTCCTGTATTGATACTCATGTTTATTCTTATACCTATTATCTTGTAAGCAATTGACAAATCAAATAAATAAAAATAAATTCTGTAACCTTAATTAGTTGATTAGAATCTGCCAGCTGACTGGGTCTGCTGCCTGAAATTGACCAGACCTTAATCACACTTCACACTGAAGGCTGTTGTCTATAAAGGCATGCCTTAGTCAGAAAATGATTTAAAAAAACATATTTATGAGTGGCTGCAAAACAAGCTAGCTGCTAAATGAGGATTGTTTGTAGATAATGGTTAATGAACTGAAATTCCTTTGGAATTTCTTCCTGCCAGTAGGTTTCCAGGAATGCATAGCGGATGTGAACTCTTTGGAATTTCAGATTATCAGATTGTACAGGTAGTCCTTGGCCTTTGACCCTAAGTGAGCCTCAGATTTCTATTGTTAAATGAGACATTTGTTAAGTGGATTTTTCCCTATTTTACAACCTTTTTTGCCCAGCTGTCAGTGAATCACTGCAGTTGTTAATTCAGTAACATGGTTGTTAAGTGAATCTGGCTTCCCCATTGACTTTGCTTGTCAGATGGTCACAAAGGTGATCACAAGACCCCGGGGGTCTGCAACCATCATAAATATGAATCAGTTGCCCAGGATCTGAATTTTGATCTTGTGACCATGGGAATGTAGCAAGGTTGTAAGTGAAAATGGTCATAAGTCCCTTGTTTCAGTGATGTTGTAAGTTTGAACAGTCACCAAATGAACTATTGTAAGTCAAAGACCACCTCAACCTACACTAATGCATCACAAATGCTTATTTTTTCACAGCCTTGCTCCTGTTCGGGTATTTCCCCCTGTCATTATAGTTGTGCTTTTAAAGTTGTAGCAACGTTTTGGCAGAATCTCATCTGCCATCATCAGGCTTCTGTATTGTGTTCGTCTGTGAGTCAGACTTTCACAGCCGTTTCAGTTTTAAATTTGGGGTAGCCTACTGCTGTGCCAGAATGGTTTTTTTCTTCATCCTGATTGGTTGGGAGTCTTGGTCTGTGTTTATTGGTCTTGGAGTTTGCTGTGTTCTGCTTGATTGGTGTTTCTAATATCTTCTGTCTGGTTTTTTTGTGTCTTGATTGGCTGGCAACATTGTGTTCCTGTATTGGAGGCTTTTAGTGCGGCTTGGCTCCGAATAAATGGACAGCTATCATTTATTAGGAAGCTAGGTTTCATCTGGGTGCCTGGTTGGAGTGTGTTTGAGCTGGGGGTATCAGGTGGAGTCTGTTTGTGCCCAGGTGTTTGCCTGGCTAGTGGTGTGGAGTTTTGTTTGTTTGTGAGTGCAGGCTTTCAAATAATTGACAGTCTGGTGGAATCATCTCTTCTATTCATGCTTTCAGGTCTTTTTTTCAATCTCTATGGCTTCTCTGATAATTCTGTGGCTGGGGTTTTCTACAGTGGCTAGGGTTTTGGTGCCATTGAAGTTGATGCTATGACCTGTTGCTTTCATGTGTTGGACTGCAACTGAGCCTGAAGGACAGACATTTGAAGCAGTGATGGTGGCCATTTCTCCTGTCCCAAGTGTTTGAGATGACTGCAAAGAGTTCCTGGGGACATACTCATCTTGATCACTGGAGGGTTGCAACAATATGGTGAACTGGGCAAGTGACTCTACTACGAGATATCCCACACTGCAGAGAGAACATCTCAGTGAGACCATTCACACATTTAACTGCAACACTGATATGTCACAAAAATAAGCATGCTTTCCAGAAAGACTTTAGAGCAGGAGTTCCCAAACTTTTCAATTCATAATTAGGACTGCAGAAAAAACAATTACTACCAACCTGCCTTCCATTGAGAATCTGTATATTGCATGAGTTGAAAAGAGGGCTGTGAACATATTTTCAGACCCCTCACATCCCGGACATAAACTATTTCAACTCCTACCTTCAAAACGATGCTATAGAGCACTGCACACCAGAATAACTAGTCTCAAGGACAGTTTTTTTCCTGAACTCTGCAAAACAACTAATTCCCACAATACTGTCCAACTATTTATTAAGTCTGCATTACTATTACTATCAATCGTCTCATTGTTCCTATCACCCATCCCCTCCCACTTGCGACTGTATGACTGTAACTTTGTTGCTTGTACGCTTATGATTTATTTCTGACAGTGAGAACAATCAACCAATAGAACATCTTGCCCTCGGAAGTTGTGGGAGCGCCATCAGTTGAGACTTTCAAGAAGAGATTGGACTGCCATTTGTCAGAAATGGTGTAGGGTCTCCCGCTTGGGCAGGGGGTTGGACTAGATGAACTAAAAGGTCCCTTCCAACTCTGATTATCTGTTATCTGTTATTTGTTATTGACTGTTTCCTAGTATGATTTGATTGCTTATTTGTACCTTATGACCAACATTAAGTGTTGTACCTTATGATTCTTGACGAATGTATCTTTTCTTTTTATGTACACTGAGAGCATATGCAACAAGATAAATCCTTTGTGTGTCTAATTACACTTGACCAATAAAGAATTCATTCATTCATTCATTCATTCATTCATTCATTCATTTATCAACCTGTCCTTGAAGTTTCACATTGTTCATTGACCCAGAAACATTATATGAAAATAATTTAATACATATTATGTTAACTAATCATCATCATCTTCATCATAACAATAATAGATAGTCCCACTGTCTCTTGAGGGTCAATATTGACCACTTTGGTGAACCCCACCTTAGAGTGTATATATTTGACACTGAGAAAGAGTGTCATACTAATTGTAAGTTATCAGGGATGCCATTAAACCCGGCTCTCCCCAATTTTTCACAAAGTTGTAAAACCATTGTAAATTATTACACATGCTTTTTAAAAAGCATCCAGATTTTTGGTGAGAAGACTGTAGAATCAGCAGCCAGTTATTTGGGAAAAGAAGAGAATGTCAAGAATGTCTTTCTTTTAAAACACATTACTAGGAGACTTTTATTGGTGGCAGCCACTGAATTCACATCATGGTTAACTTTACACATTGTAATCTGCAGGATTGTGCAACTTTTATAATTTAAAGGCAAAGAGATCCTTTGGAGAATGCAGGATCAGGAAAGCAGCACCTCTTTCTAAGACTTTCAACCAAACAAATCTTCTTCCAGGATTACATGGGAGCTGCCGAGGACATCCATATAATCCCAGCAGCAGGCACAGACATTTGAAGATAAAAACGCAGTAAAATATATGTTCCATTATTTTGCTAGGTTATATTTCCCATTCTAGAGTGCTGAATAAGTTGATGATACTGCAGTAGTTAATAAGATGGGAAGAATTAAAAAGGAGTATGCTGATGGATGGATCAGTTTAACCCCTGGTGGTTAGAATGCAGTATTGCAGGCAAACCAGTGGTGGGATTCAACATTTTTTACTACCAGTTCTGTGGGCGTGACTTGGTGGGCCTGGCAGGGGAAGGATACTGTAAAATCTCCAGTCAGAGGTGGTATTTGCCGGTTTCCGAATTATTCAAAATTTCTGCTACCGGTTCTCCAGAACTGGTCAGAACCTGCCGAATACCCTCTGAGGCAAACTCTGCCCACAGTTTAGAGTTCAGTCTTGATGGGGCTCAAGTTGACTCAGTCTTCCATCCTTCCGAGGTCGATAAAATGAGGACCCAGCTTGTTGAGGGCAATATGCTGACTCTGTAATCTGCTTAGAGAATGCTGTAAAGCAATGTGGAGCGGTATATAAGTCTGAGTGCTATTTCTACTTCTAGTGCTATTGCTAAGAGCAGATATTCAGATTCATAACTGGAATTGACTAACAGGAGAGTAATATAAACGATTTCCAGTAGGGATCCACTAAAGGTGGCTTTTCCACTGCACTTGTTTAAGCCAGCGGCCCCCAACCTTTTGGGCATCAGGGACTGGTTCCATGCAGAGAGGTATTTCTGTGAACCAGAGGGGGAGTGGTTTTGTATCCTGCAGAAAGGGGTTTTGCTTGTTTGCATGGCCCAGTTTCTGGAATGCAATGGATTGGTACTGGTCCATGGATCAAGGGTTGGGAACCCCTTGTTTAAGCTGCTCCTATCCTGTACTTATGCTGGTTTGCCTCTAAACCAGAGGTGTCAAACTCAAGACCCGGAGGCCAAGACTTAGATCTGGCCTGCGGGACCACACTGGAAACAGTGAAAGACCAGCCCATGGTGCTTCTGCCAGTGAATATGGAGCTAGGGGCCCTTCTGAGCTCCGTTTTCACTGCCAGAGGGTTGTAGGAGGCTGCAGCAGCCAAAAACGGAGCTTGGGAGCCCATTTTCACAGAGAGCTCAGGCCACCACAGGTGCCCCCAACATGAGTGATGCTGACCATGCCCACCCCAGCCCCTGGAGATCAAACACAACCCTGATGTGCCCCTCAATGAAATCAAGTTTGTCACCCCTGCTCTAAACCAATTTAAGAAAGTCTAATCTGGACTGAAATATATTGCCAAATACTTTAGGATTTAGTCTGGGTGACCATATCCAGACTATCATATCCTCCCTTTGGGCAGTTCCCCTGCTCCTGTGCCCTCCCAGTTGTCTGTTCCAGTAAAGCAATGGCCAATCATTCTCTTCCTTGCGATTAAGTCTTTCTGGAAATGTTTATTTATTGATTTGATTTGTCAATCGCTTACAAGATAATAGGTATAAGTATAAACATAGTTATGAATACACGAAATGGATACATATGAGAAAAATAAAAATAAACAATAGGACAGGGACGGTAGGCATAATACAGCATACTGTATTTTTCTCAGTGTTAAATTGAATTTATAGATATAGTATTAAAGCATCAAAAGTCACATACATAACAAGGAACTCTGAAGACAAGCAAATTATTAAATTAAAAGCAACACCGTCCATCTCTGGGAATGGTTGTCTGCCTCTCCTGGACAATGCAGAGAAACCCACCATATGAAACTAGGCCTGGTTTAGGGAAGTGGCTAGTTAGGCTTCTTCCCCGACCCAGACAATTAAAAGTGTCTTTGTGCTAGAAGAAGAGGAATAGTCCTGTCAAATCACTTCCAGCTTTATCCCTGAGCATAGAGGATTGTTTACCTTAACAAATGCCATCATTCTTCACAATGAAGAATTCTCTTTCTTTCTTTCTTTCTTTCTTTCTTTCTTTCTTTCTTTCTTTCTTTCTTTCTTTCTTTCTTTCTTTCTTTCTTTCTTTCTTTCTTTCTTTCTTTTTCTTCTTCTACTTCTTCAAAAAAAATCTCTATTCACTAAAATGCTAATGATAGGCAGTGATTAGAAACTGCTGTCTGCTGGAGTTCTGAAAGTTCCCTGTGGGGTTTGCATCCATGGCTTGTAACTTGTCAGTTCAAGAAATGCTCCGGCACAAATCACACGTTACTGTAAGCATTTAAATATCTATTTCATTTCATTAATGATTCACTGTCTTAAATCCAGAGGGGACCTCCTTGCAGTTAGTGAAGAAGACCACAGGAGTAGGTTCAAAGTCAGATTCGATAGAAGTTTTTTATAGCAAGATGCTCGTAAGCTATGCTGAGGAAAAACGGCTGCCAGCCGCAATTAGAAACGTTGATCTTTAAAAAAAAGAATCAGAAAAGGGATTCAAATCAAAACAACTCATTTTGACTTTTAAAGGAGTTGGGTCTAGCAAGAGCACAAATGGGAGATAGCTCCCCCCATGTCTTTGCCTTCCGTATCATTGTGCAGTATTTGTAGGCCCTTAAAGTTTGAAACTGGCTTCATGAATGGCAGAAGTTATAGCACAGGGGTGTCAAACTCAAGGCCCATGGGCCGAATCCAGCCCATGGGGTGCTTAGATCTGGCCCATGGGGCTGCCCTAGAAACAGCGAAGGATTGGCCCGCCGTGCCACTGCTAGGGAAAAGAGAGCTCAGGAGGGCCACGGGCAGCCTCCAACCTCCATTTGCACTGATAGAGGGTTGCAGGAGACTATCGTGGTCGAAAACAGAGCCTGGGAGACCGTTTTTGCTCAGGTCACCACAGGTACCCCCAACATGAGTGACATCAAGCTGGCCACACCCATCCTGGCCACACATACCCCAAGGTCACACAGAACCCGGATGCAGCCCTCAATAAAACTGAGTTCAACAGGTCAGGGGAAATCTTTAATATCAGTGAAGGGATATTTTGTTAGTACCCAGTACAGCTACAGAAGGCACATGTAGCTTGAAAGTTTGAAAAAAAAGAAGCTCTTGATGACTTCATGGATGCATGCGTGTAAATTCTTGTTAACAATATGAAAGTGCTTATAGGAGATGACCAGGCTGAGCCCAATGGAGGGGTCAAATGCATCATCAATCATGGTTCATTCAGTGGTACCTCAATACTCATCATTGACTGGTTCTGTGAGGTGTGATGATGAACACCAAACCATTTTTTCCCATAAGGAATAATATAGTGAGTCACAAGACAACCGACACAGACAAAATCAATGCACTGAATATCAAACAAACAATGAATACTGGGACAACAGTTTTATGTCAAAATATGTTGAGTAACAAATTCAATGAGTTTCAAAGCAGTTGAGTACCAAGGTACTACATTTGCTTAAGTAGACTGTAAGAAAATCCCTTCTCCCACAGACCACCCTTTTTCTGACAACTTTTAATTTAAAAAGAAGCCATGCAAGAAAATTCAGGATGAATAAAAGGATGAATAAAAGGAAGCACTTCTTTGCATAGATAATCTAGAAACGGATGATTATCAAATGTGATGAATGCCACCCATTTAGATGATTTTTCAAAAATGAGATAAATTCACACAGGTTTATCTCAATGGCTCCTGTCTTGATGGCTGTAAATTGTCTCCTGAATTTCATGGCAACACCTGCAGCTGGAATGTTTTTGAGATGCTTCTTGCTGGCCACTATGAGAGGGCTGATCTTGAACTGGGCATTTAACCTGATGTAGCAACTCTTAAAAAAAAAACCTCTGGGATCAAACTATGACTTTAAATAATCACATCAAACTTTATTTACTTATTCATTAATGGCCTTCAAAATTAAAGTATTCTCTTCCATAAGGATATGGATTATTTCTTTGAGTGTACTACAGCAAAAGGAACCACAAATTGTGAACAGCATAATTCAATTCCAATAAGTAATTATTTGTAGCTGACTGAAATCCATTACCTTGTTAAGGACATTTAGCAACCAGAGGTTGTTAAATTCTCAGATTTTATTAGCAAATTTGATTACATTTCTCAGCAGTCATTGTTACTGGCCTAATATTACAATTCCAGACTATGAAATTCTGGTCTTTTCCTATCAGCTGAGATTGACTGACTAACACATAAAATATTAATTAAAAAGTATCAACACCATACATACACATGTGCATATATAATGGAATAATCTTCTCTAACCAAAACTATATCAATCAGAGAAAATAATTCTTGGAAAAATAATAACAAAAAGTAATTATCATAAATATACCATTTTTGGCTTCTTTTATCATGCACTACGTATCTATGAGAAAAAGGCACATTTGAAGGATAAATTGTACAATAACAATTCCCAAGAAGCTCCTCAAATAATCCCTCAGAACTGTGCCATTTGTCATAATTATTTGTATGTATGTATAATAGCAGAAGCTAAAAAATACTTTAGAAGAATTAACTAAAAATTCAGAAAATAGTTGCTATTTGTTATGGTGATTAAGAAAGAATCCATCCATCAAAATTACAAGGCCTTTTGACATCTACAAAAATTGAATCTCTCTCTCTCTCTCTCTCTCTCTCTCTCTCTCTCTCTCTCACACACACACACACACACACACACACACACACACAGACAGAAGGAGAGAGAGAGGAAAAAAACCCTCTTTTTTTTTTTAAAAAAAGATCATTTTTAATTTCTAGCAGAGCTCAAAAGTTGAGAAAGAGAATGAAAGAATGATTTTAGCGCATTTTTAAATACTTTGTCCTTTATATCATGAAAATGAAACAAAGAAATTAAATTCCAATCATGGGGAAGGGGGAGGGAAGCAATCATATTGCTGATTAAAGAGGAACAAAAGTGACATATTTTGTAAAAAAAAACAAAGAGCAGGAGAGAGAGAGAGAGAGAGAGAGAGAGAGAGAGAGAGAGAGAGAGAGATTATATTGCTCATTAAATGTTCCAGATTTTGTTAAAGTACTGACCATTGTAAAAATAAAAAAATTAGTGGGAGCATATCAATAGATGATCCCCTTCCAGCTGTGGAGAAATACCAGAGGCTTCATAATGAGCCCAGACTTCTTTCCTAGATCTCAGAGCTTTAACAATGTCCATGTAGAGAATAATCTGGGAAATATGAAATGGCAGAAATAAAATGATTCCAAAATAGCGTCCAACTATGCCATAGAATTCTTGACATGGCTTAGATATTTGGAGGAAAGATTAAAGTGTTGCTCTGTCTCTCATAACAGAATATCTTAAGAGCTATCCACAGAATATTATTGGCAAAATGTTTAAGAAAAGCACTAGTCTAGTGCTCCCAGCTGCAAGCCTTCCCAGATTTCCAAGCCAAAATGTTCTGCATCTATGTTTTTCAAGCCTAGCAGTTAAGACGCTAAGCTGATCAACCTGAAAACTGGCAGTTCAAGACTAAAGCACCACATGATGGGATGAACTCCCATTCATGCCATAGCTCCTGCCAAACTAGCAGTCCAAAAGCATGCAAATGCAAGTAGATAAATAGGTGCCACTTCAGTGGGAAGGTAAGAGTGTTCCATATGCCTCTTCATATAGTCTTGCTGGCCATATGACCATGGAAATGTCTTCGAATAATGCTGGTTCTCTCAGCTAGGAAACAAAGATTAGCACCCTCCCTCTAGAGTTGGATACAATTTTGGGCAGGGGAAACCTTTATCTTCACCTTTAACTTGAAGATGTGTGGACTTCAAACCCCAGAATTCTGGGAGTGAAGTCCAAACTTCTTCAAGCTGGCCCAGATTGAGAAATACTGTTTTACTTTAACATTGCTCAAAACAGTTTTCAGAAGTTCTGATGAGGTGACTTAGATGCATTAATTTCCTTGAAAACCAACTCTTCTAGTATCTTCGTTGTGTATATTGCAACAGACTAATACTACTAGCCTTGCAAGAATTTTCTTTGTTTGTGACCTTATGGCTGGGGTTCACTTTCAAAAATATTTGGAGGACTGTAATTATTCATTGGTAGAAGAGAGGCAGAAAGAGCATGAAACCCAAGTAAGTATAACCATGGAATCTTTGAAAATACTGATGAGGAGCACAGAAATATTACATTAGTAGAGAATTATCTGGTATACCATCAAATGTTGTTTTGGATACCTCTCCAGAAAACTTCCTGTCTTTTTAAAATGAATAAAAAGGATGTTTGCTTATCAACCATGGAATATCCAAACATTTTGATCATACGTTTTTCTTCCTTTTCCCATTCATAAGAAATGTCAGTCTGTGGCCCTTTACAACTATGGCCCTTTACAAAGGGAAGAAGATGTGTGACTTAAGTACCAGAAGAGGGTGGGGCCACAAGTTGAATTATTGCCAGACTGAAAAGTTGTTCTAGTTTTTTTTTAATATACTAAATGGTGTTATACGCAATTTCACTGTATATATATTTTAATGTACTTGTTTTTAATCCCAAATTATGTACTTAGGGTTCATACAGTGTTCAGATTTGGCTAGTTGGAGAGGTTTAAAAGCCCTGTGAATAAATGAATTTGATGAAAAAAGCATTGATTCTTCAGTAAAAAATAATTTGGTATCTAAGACCTATTTACATAGATCAACAAAGTTGGAAGGGACCTTGTAGGTAATTTAGTCCAACCCATCACCCAAGCAGGAGACCCTACACCATTTCTGACAAATGGCAGTCCAATCTCTTCTTGAAAGCCTCCAGTAATGAAGCTCCTACAACTTCCGAGGGCAAGCTGTTCCATTGGTTGATTGTTCTCACTGTCAGAAAATTTATCCTTATTTCCAGATTAAATCTCTCCTTGTTCAGTTTCCATCCATTATTCCTTGTCTGGCCTTCAGGTGCCTTGGAAAATAGCTTGATCCCTCCTCTCTGTGGCAGCCCATCAAATATTGGAAGACTGCTATCATATCTCTCCTGGTCCTTCTTTTCACTAAACTAGCCATGCCCAGTTCCTGAAACCATTCTTCATATGTTTTAGTCCTGGTTGCTCTTCTTTGCACTTTTTCTAGAGTCTCAACATCTTTTTTATAGTGTGGTGACCAAAACTGGATGCAGTACTCTAGGTGTGGTCTTACTAGGGCTTTATAGAGTGGTATTAGTACCTCCCTTGATCTTGATTGTATCCCTCTGTTAATACAATTTAGGATTGCATTGGCTTTTTTGGCTGCCGCTGCACACTGCTGGCTCATATGTTTATTTTATTTATTTATTTATTTGATTTGTCAATTGTTTACAAGATAATAAGTACAAGTGTATACATAGTTGTGAATATATGAAATGGGTACATATAAGAAAAAAAAGAATAAGAGAAACAATAGGACAGGGACGGTAGGCACGTTGGTGCGCTTATGCACGCCCCCTACAGACCTCTTAGGAAAGGGGTGAGGTCAATAGTAGACAGTCTAAGGTTAAAGTTTTTGGGGTTTGGGAAGAGACTACAGAGTCGGGTAGAGTATTCCAGACATTGACCACTCTATTGCTGAAGTCGTATTTCCTGCAATCAAGTTTGGTGCGGTTTACTTTGAGTTTGTATCTGTTGTGTGCTCTTGTGTTGTTATGGTTAAAGCTGAAGTATTCATTGACAGGTAGGACATTGCAATGTATGATTTTATATACCATGCTTAAGTCGGACCAAGACGGCGTAATTCGAGGTTTTCTAGTTTTAGAATTTCGAGTCTGGTGGCGTAAGGTATTCTATAACGGGTAGAAGAGTGGAGAACTAAGACTTCAAGATCCATGTCACAGTTACTGCTGTTAAGCCTGGTTTCACCCAGTTTATATGTGTACTTTTGGTTTTTCTTGCCTGTGTAAGACTTTACTTTTCTCTACATTGAAGACCTGTCCAGCTCTGTATGAGTCCTTCCAGTTGTCCACTTCTTATATAAGAGGTTTAGACTCTGCCATGATACTTTCATTGCACGATCCATTTGAAATAACAAATGCATTTTTATGTAGATGATTATTCCATGGGGAAAATACCTCTTGTTACAACCAGGAAGTATCCTCCAAAAATATCTAGCTCTATTTTTCAGGGTTGAAGGAATGCTGAATTGTTGTCACTGATACTTTTTGCTCAGCTCCAGTGACTCAGCAGTGGGAATTTCTGTGACCTAATGGGGAGGAACAACAAATAACTATAATCCACCTAACTTCATAGAGTAGATTTGCAAAGCTTGCTTTGGACACCACTTGTCTCCTAGGTCTACAGCCAAATGCTGCTGGACATTTCAAAGTAGTTTCTGTCCAGCTGCCACTGACAGACTGAAAAACCCCATGCAATTGGTGCCAGATAGACAAAATTCCAGCAAATACAGATTTGGCGTTTCTTTCATACTTGTCCTCCCATGTCCAAATACATGCTTGCATTGCATTTTTCTCAGCAAGTTTTTCAGCACACATCCTCTGTCACTAATGTAGCTGAAATTGGCAAATTTAAGCAAATGCCAATAATTCTGCCCCAACCCTAAATCTCTTTTGTCACTGTCAATGGATCTGGCTCACAAATGATTTCTTAGTGTTTCAGCCTGAATAGCTTTCCATAGATTTTCCTTCCTTTTGGGTTAAGGCTGGAATTACCATTGGATATGATTCTGTCATACTGATCTTTCTCCCACTGGGGTCCCAGGTGCTATCTATATACACTCAAGGCTGTAGAAGGGAATTCGGTATTAAAAGGGCAAGGAAGATTTTTATACTGAGGCCACATCTTTATATGCGCTATGCTATTCTAACATGGCATTTCATCAAGTTCTAATTATGTCTGGTTGACAAATTTGTGGCTCTTTCAACTAGAAATGAAGTATCTTAGAGCCCATTACAGCTTGTAATTTTGATGGCAGGGTGGGGGTAGATATGCTTAAGTGACTATTTATTCCCATCTCTCTGCCCGCCCACGCCCCATTCCTGACTAACTTTATGTAACTCAAACTCAGGTTCATTTGCTTTATATATAGAAGTCACTAAAAGGGAATGAATGAAGCAAATTATATTTTATATTTTAAGTTGTGAGTCGTTACTAAATTACATTTGGAGTGGCGTATGTTAGCAGTTAACTGGAAGAATAAGATGAATAAAGCTACTAAATTTGACCTGAGATAAAATGGTGGAACACCTGTAGTTTTAAACTTTCACTCACTCACTAACTCACTCACTCACTCACTCACAGAGAGGCGGGGAGAGAGAGAGAGAGAGAGAGAGAGAGAGAGAGAGAGAGAGAGAGAGAGAGAGAGAGAGAGAGAGAGAGAGTGTTTCATCAGCCATTAGGATAAAATCCCAAACCTGTTCTCACTTGGTGTCCTTCAGAACATGTATGGCTAATGGCGCTGCCACCATAACTCAGTACCCTTCCTAGAAGCATAACCTACTCTATTGGAAAGAAATGTAAATTGGTCAAATCATTGTACACTTTGGTCAATCTAGTATTTCTGGTATAGAAAAGTGCTTCCTTTGCTTTTAGATCACAATATACTTTATAGTCATACCAGCAGGCAGTTACCTGGTTTGGGTAATGAAATATCTGCAAGAAAACAAACAAGCTCAGAGAGTACCAAGCAGTTTATGCTTCACGAAAAAAAACAAAAAACGCTTCTCTTAGAATAAAAATGTTGTATATTTATTAAAAGAGTGTTTTACATTTTTATAGGCAATTTTGTAGACAGAACAATTATTAAATCCTCCCAATTATTTTAGTTTTTATCCCTTTCTCAGGAATGATAATATAGTTCAATTTTCAGGTGATGCAATAGGCCACATAGTAATTGGTAATATTATCTTGTTTGTATACAAATAGATCCTAAAGGTCAGAACAGTGACTTAGAGATGGCAAAACTGATCTCTTTGGTCAGGGTTCAAACAATAAGTATTGGGAATCTTTTATGGACTTCTTGCTCAAAATGGAAAAAAATTGAAATGGTGATTTCTGGTTTCCATGACTGAAAAGGGATTGGATAAGGGCCTGAAAAGATAATTATAATGTTAAGGGGTGGGGGCAGAGCTAATGTTTGTAACTGTTATAAAGAAGGGTAGAAGTTACTTCTTAATTTTTTTGCTTTTTATTATTTTCTGTAGTTTTCCCCTTTCTTCCTCTCTTTTTTTATGTATTTCTGTATTTGTCTTTTATCAATGTAAAATTCTTAATAGGAATACCTATATATCTATATACCTATGTAGATATAGGTAGAGATATCTATCTATCTATCTATCTATCTATCTATCTATCTATCTATCTATCTATCTATCTATCTATCTATGGAATGTGCATTATTATAACAATCCATAAAAAGAAATAAACAGTGACCAACAGAAAATAATTTTCTCTTAGTCATGTGGCAAGCAAAGACCAGGCTAATTAACCACAAACATTATTAGTAGTCTTAATCTCAGGAATCTATTAATTATGATATATAGAATATTATACAATCGTCCCATTTGGTACATTTGAAAAGAATTGCTCAACAAGTGGGATGAAAGAACTCAATCTATGATCAGTGTTGTTGCTGGTCATGAATTGAGTAACTGGGTAGAACATCAAATATTATGACCACATGACATAATTGTTTCCCAATTCCTGTAAACCAAAACTGTGTTAGGAAATTTCTAATGGACAGTGAGGTTTTCTAAAATGTGCTGTTATTGGGTTCCATGTTTTATGCTGGCATATCTCCAGAAAGTACCCTGATCTCTGCCTCAATTCTCTCCTCCCCCCTTTAATAAATACTATGCACATCTGGGCTTTGTTTATAGTTTATAGAAAAGCTCTAGTTTTTCCACATTCTTTCCATCCTTTCTACTGTACTTTTCCTACTTATTCTTCTATGATAGAACTGCTTCAACTCTGAGATTTGACTCAAATAAAAACTGACAATGTCGAGACATTTTAAGTACTTGACTACAAAGGGTTCATGCAATTATCTTTTGTCAGAACTCATTTTGTCAGCTCTGTACAGTGCTAATATCTTTAGGTACTCTGGAAAAGAGAGGGGGAGAGAGAGAGAACAATATGTGTGAAATGCCAAGAGAAACAACTTCAAGTTCAGGGTGAACTGTGATTAAAGAGGAAGAATTTGGGTATGCCAAATCATATTAAATATTGAGAGAATTTCAAAGTTGGGCTGACTTTTTATGATATCTACCTACATAATAAGAAGGTAGAGATTGGATCCTCATGTAAATTTCCTTTATAAGAGCTGTGTGGTTCTGCCTTTAGTAAATAAGATCTTGACTTCTATTATTTCAACATTCTCACTGAATGGCTATGAAAAAGTTTCATGTAAAGAAAAACCAGGCATTGTATAGATCCTAGTCCTAGAACATCCGGAGGGATCTTCCTACCTTCTCAGCAGTGTTTTGTTTTTTTTAAAGTAGAGGACTTTAGTAGTAGGTTGCAAATATCGCAGGCCTTTACAAAATAAAGAATAATGTTGAGCACATTTATTTTTCTCCATAACTCAGAATGGAAAAATCACATGTCCCACTGTTCATATGCAAGCAGCAGACATTGTTCTCTGCTGCAGCTGTCCCTCAAAGTTAGAAACAGACAAAAGTATCATTAAAAAGCCACGAACAGCATCTCATTATAAAGCTCTGATTGAGAACTCAAAATATGAATATGGAGAAGCAGTACTAACTGAACCATCAACCTACAATAATGTGAAATGATCCGCTTGCATTTCCCTAAATACACCTGAACTAACAGCTCACTCAGACATGAATGTGTCCAAAGGGTGAAATATGATGACCTCATTTCCCATGTTGCGATATGTTCTCCCCCACCCTCCCACACACTTATGAGCTCCCGGACTTTCCACAGTGAGGTCTAAAGAAGAGTTCTACATCTGTGCAGTGAAGGGAAGTTCTGTGGTTTATCAGGACCTCTTTTACTCTTCTTCAGAAGACCTTATCTAGGATTGTCCTTCTAATTTACCTGGGCAGAATCAGGTGACTTGGTCCCAGCTTTCAACAAACTTTCAGCCCTTAAATGGGCTAATATGAATTAAATTTTGAAAGAAATACTATGGTTCTAAAAAATTAAGGAAACCCTGCTCCAGGTTCTGGAAGCTGAGGAAAGAATACAGTTTTATCTGTGTGACATTTTGTGATAGATAAAGAGACTTTTAGGAGACCATTACTGGATGTCATCTATTTCACTCTTTTGGTTTTCCTACTGCTCAACCTGTAGGACAGTTTTGGGCATTTTACAACCCATGAGTTACACCTGGTCTTTCAGCTGTCCCTGTCCCATGGTGTCAGCAGCATTGGGGGTCTGGATGTCAGCATCGGGGGTAGGTTGGCATTGGCATTGGCCCTGCACAACAATCCCCGTTACTTATGTGGCCCCTTGGGAAAATGAATTGCCCACCCCTGCTCCAGGAATTACAATGCTGCTGTCCAGTCCTAAGTTTGAGAACAACTTTCAACAGACCTTGGTCATCAATATGATCTTCTGAACCTATGAGTGAGTGGTAAAATACACAATACTAATTATGATTTCCGTAACAAATACGTGTTCCTCAACTTCCCCATCATTAAAAAAAAACATTAAAAAAGGACACTACAGGATTCAAAATAAATGTTACCAATATAGATCACACCTAGAACAACAGGAACAAAATCCCCTGGAGGAGGGAGTGGCTATTAAGTTAATTTCCATCTTATCGTTCAATTTGCTTGTTAGGGAGAATCCAGAGGCTAATTTGTTGTCTCTCAGTCCTGCTCTATCAACATTCTCCTTGGCTCAGAGGCCATCATGATGATTTTCTCCCTGCTACTTGCCCCATGGTCACTTTCATGATAACAAGTGAATATGCAGCTATGTTTTGAGGAATGTGCCACTTCAGGGAAATGAACCAACATACTCCCAAATATCTTGGGAACATACTTGGAAAGAGCAGAGGGAATAAGGTCACAGGAAGATGAGGAGTAGAAACAAAACGAAATGAAAGTTAGTTTATCACCTTCACTTAGGATGATGCATAAGGAACCTTCAGGAGAAGCAAGATTCCTGCTTCAGGAAAGAGATGCCATCACTATGGAGACATTCTCAATGAAACAGAGACTTTAAATAAATTGAATAGAATTATTTATTGGCCTTGTGTGATTGACACACAAGGAATTTGTCTTTGGCGCATAAGCTGTCAGTGTACATAAAAATACATTCATCAAGAATCATAAGATACAACACTTAGTGATAGTCTTAGGATACTAAATAAGCAATCAAATCATAATAGGAAACAAATAAAACAATATAAATAGTAAAGATACAAGCAACAAGATTATAGTCATAAGTGGGAGGAGATAGGTAATAGGAAGGATAATAGTAATACAGTCTTAGTAAATAGTTTGACAGTATTGTGGGAAATAGTTGTTTAGCAGAGTGATGGCATGAGGGGAAAAACTGACCTTGTGTCTAGTTTTTCTGGTGTGCAATGCTCTATAACGTCATTTTGGGGGAAGAAGTTGAAAGAATTAATGTCCAGGATGTGAGAGGTCTGAGCATATTTTCACAGCCCTCTTTTTGACTCGTGCAGTATACAGGTTTTCAATGGAAGGCAGGTGGAATACACAATAGAAGAGGGACAAGATGAGGCTTGTGAGATTATCTGTTTCCTGTGCATCGGGTACATAAGCTTGGCTGTACACATGCATGCTTACACATATCTGTTCCGGTACTCTTACAACAAAAGCATGACACCAAATGTCATACTCCAGGAAGAAAAAATGAAGTCCAGAAATTTAAAAAAAAACTTTAACTTTCAGTCCTCTTCATTCTTTAACTCTCCTTTTGAACTTTTCAGCCATTTTTTCCAGTTAACACTTAATAGGACTCCGCATGCTTCTTCTCCCCGACCCCCCCCCCAAAAGTATCATTTTTTTTATTATTTTTTGCAAGCCAAAGGTCAATACTGTGAAGGAAGAAGAGGCTAAAAATTCATCTTACTTAGCATGACCTCCTCAGGTTAGCTTTGAATTACATTTCCAGATGGCCCGTGAAAATCTTTCATGTCTCTCGCTCCATTAGTTGGTACGCTTAGCAAAGGTTCGGTAATGATCAGACATACTCTTTTAGTCATGAACAGGAACCAGCTAGCAGTTGTTCTTATATATATCTATCTCTTGTCCCTGTCAGATGCTGCCTGTTGAGCCCTGGGTATGTCAGCACCTGGCTGATGACAAGGCAGTAGCTGGAGGCCACAGTCCTACAAGAAGAGCAATTCTTAGACCATTCAGGAAGCACAGATAAGGAATGTGAGTTCAGGTGTGTGTTAAGAAGATAAAAAAGGTGCCAAAACATTGATTATAATACAAAGGCAAATGATTAGCAAGACCGAGAATGTTATGGAAGACATTGGGAACCGATTGGCAATATACAGGATTTCCATTCAATCAGGATAAGGTAGCTTACTTTGAAATGTTTAAAGCAGCTTCTGATGACATAGAAATTAATGCCTCACTTGCAGAGTGCCCAATTTGAGGTTGGTGGTGCAGCTTCTTTTTCAGATATCCTCCTGCCCAGTTCATCAAAAACAAGACTATGACCCTTAGAATTTTTTTTCAAGTTTTGGGATGTTCATGTAGTTCTGAAACAAGGAATGTTCCCAGCAAAAAAAAATAATGGCTGGCACTGTTGCCTTTGGCAACTGCCACTCTATTAGTGCACATCGAACAATGGCATATCTACAGTTCTTCTACCCCCTTCTATAATCTCTCTCTCTCTCTCTCTCTCTCTCTCTCTCTCTCCACACACACACACACAGAGAGAGTGAGAGTGAGAGTGAGAGTGAGAGTGAGAGTGAGAGTGAGAGAGAGAGAGAGAGAGAGAGAGAGAGAGAGAGGTACTCAATGATCTTCATTATTAATACTGACACTACTAGACTCAGCCACAAGACTATTAGGGCTCAAATAAACCACAGGTTGATTTTCACGTAAGAATTTTACATAAGATTGGGAGGAAAGAATTTCTGCTTCCACACGTGGTTTACCTACATACCAAAGAGGAATTAAAAAATAAATTTGACCATAAGTTTCAAGGCTTTCTCACACTGTGGTAATTTTTGTTCTTGGAGTTCCATTCAGTAGGAATACTCAGTGTAACCCCAGGCCAGGAAGAAAGAGTGCCTTTACATCGCTGGTTGTGTGATGTACACACCAAAACTTATACTTGGGGAGCTCCAAGGAAATGATCAAAGCTGAAGAATACAGAGAAGGATGGAGTTGGGTTATATATAGTTTAGTGGGTACAAAAAAACCCTACCCATGTACAGTAAGAAAAAGCTAAGACTAGAAAAAAAAGGATTTCTATTATTTGAATTATGTAGTTCCAGTGGCTTGTAGTTGGCTTTTCTAAATACAAGTTGAAAAAGACAGAGAAAGCAAGAATAGTGAAACAGCAGGCCTAAGCAATTAAAAATTATCACGCTATTAGTCTTGTATGATCTGGTTTTAATTGCATTTTATAATATTGTATTTATGTAGCGGTATGCATTATAATTTTGTCATTATACTGCTGCTTTAAGACAATATAACTTTGTGGTAGGGCAACCAAGTACAAAGATGAAGAAAGGCTCTGAAATGTTCAACATCACATGGAACAGGAAACTCTTATTATTCAAGAGCTCTAATCATACAGAGAGCACAAATGTTGCTAACATTCTCTTCCTCATGGACAGGGTTTGTCATGGGAAGTTTGTGGATGATTCTACAAGGGAACTGTTTTAGATCAATGTAAGAAAATTAAGCCTGCAATTAACTCTCACACTGAAACAATGGCTATTAAGTGCATTGGTTTATAGGCTACCATATCTGGGGTGCATATCCAAATAATTACTAGGTGGTAATGAGGAGCAATGGAATCCATCTAGCAGCCCTTAGAGCTTTTGTAGCTTTAAAAAAAAAAGCATGAATTTTGACTGATCTGTGTCCCTACTTTCTCATGTGAGATTTAGGAGAAAAGAACTGGGTATGTTTTTATGAAAACTTAATCTTTTTGAATCCATTTTCCCCCTGGGCCAATTTGTTTGGGCTGTGCTTTTATCACTGTTTCATCAGAAAAAAACAAATTTCATTCAGGATGCCCTCTGAAGGAGAAAAGACCAGAAAAATAGAAGGCATCTCTACCAAAGCAACAGTCGGTGCCAACTTTTCTTTGGAAGGGGACATATGTTAAGCAGCAAGTCTTCATATTAGTATTACTTCAAATGAACATTAAAAGAAAAACATGGATTCCAGAAAGGTGGAATAGGAACTGGATACGATACTCAGACTCCCCATTTATCATCCATGAGTACAAATTATGTAGACATTATAGATAATTTACCCTAATGCTACCCAGAATCATGATGGAGCTGGGCATCCGGTAAATCAAATCAATGTAATGATGTTAAGATATACACTTGAAATGATGATCTGGTGTTATGGGTCTATTTTCCTGAATGAAAAGGAGAGGATAGGGAACCGGAACCGTGGCCCTGACTAGTTTGAAAGAGAGTCCTCGGTGCATATTTATGAATTTCTTCTGTCTTCCCTGCAAAGTCTCTTGCTTGAGCATGGCAGCCAAGAATCTTGTAGCCCGGAGAGACGAAACCTTGTAGAAAATGGCATTGGAATAGAGTTTGAAACCAGAGCCTTCAAAGCCACAGCTGGAAGCCTTGCCACTACATCAAGACAATAATAAACTTGGGGGTAAATGCACACTGGCCTGACACGGCCATGTTCACCAGCTATGTCTGAAACAACCCCCTCTGCTCTGCTTGGGCGTTCCATCACATTAACTCCTTTCTTGTAACCGTGGCAACACATGCTAAGAACACCCTCATGGCTTCCTAACAGCCTCTTCTTCAGGTAACCTAGCACCTTCCTAAATCCTTACTTAGGGAAAGCCACAAGAGGGGGCAGGCCTTATCTTTCCTATCCTTGGGAAAGTTATTTATTCAAATGCCTTAATTCTGTTTATGGGTGCCCTGGCTTGACCTCTGGATCCATATCAAAAGGCTGTGCAGAGAAAATGTCAGCATATCTCCTTTTTAGTGTCAAACAATTCATTGGTTTGGGGTAACTTAAATACCCAACAATTTAGTGGGTTTTTTTTAATGGTGTCTTGAACCCTATATTATTTTTTTATAGTAATAGTCATGAGGGAAGCATTGATTATGCAATGGGGGAAAGTATCTGGGGTATGGCAAAAATTAATTAGAACAAGAAGGATGAATATTGAAAGATTGCATGCTGCTTTTGGAATCATGATTGTACATTTAGTTCTGATTTTTACATATGTAAAAAGTTTATTCTACATATATATAAAGAAGAACACATAACTTGGTAGAAAAGAATTTGGCTTTTTAGCAATTTTTATTTTTGTCTAACCTGTTTCAA